>NW_024470775.1:1362902-1662902 GCF_017639515.1 Carcharodon carcharias
GCTGCTCTCTCCTCACCTCATGAGTCGAGCACTTTTGACTAAATTTGCACCAAGGCGAACCCTGAGCTGGAACTCGCACGATGCAAAAAGTGATCGTCAGTGAGCAGTTTGCTGCCGAGTACTTCGCGATTGAAAGCATTGTCCGTGATAATTTTCATCACTTTGAACATGATGAAGTGTAGGCAGTTGGGGCTGTAATTAGATTTGTTGGATTTGCGGTGTTTATTTGTGGATAGGCATTGCTGTGAAAAAGCTCACATTTTTTCGTAGATGCCATTATTTTACTTGCACTATACCAGCTTCGATAGGCAGGCTTATTCAGGAGCACTGATCTCCCGTATTACCTGCATTATCCTAAAGGACCCATAGCCTCTGCCTCATCCAATTCCTTAAGTCATAACTTAAATTCAAGGGCTGACAATCACATTGCATGAAGACTGGCATCTGTGATGCTCGTCATCTGTATGAAGAGGCCGGGATGGTTCATCAACCCGTCACTTCAGGATGAATGTGGCTGCACATTCTCCAGCCATGTATATGCACAGAGATAAAAACAAAAAAACTGCGGATGCTGGAAATCCAAAACAAAAACAGAATTACCTGGAAAAACTCAGCAGGTCTGGCAGCATCGGCAGAGAAGAAAAGAGTTGACGTTTCGAGTCCTCATGACCCTTCGACAGAACTTGAGTTCGAGTCCAGGATAGAGCTGAAATATAAGCTGGTTTAAGGTGTGTGTGTGGGGGGCGGAGAGATAGAGAGACAGAGAGGTGGAGGGGGTTGGTGTGGTTGTAGGGACAAACAAGCAGTGATAGAAGCAGATCATCAAAATATGTCAACGACAATAGTACAATAGAACACATAGGTGTTAAAGTTAAAGTTGGTGATATTATCTAAACGAATGTGCTAATTAAGAATGGATGGTAGGGCACTCAAGGTATAGCTCTAGTGGGTTTTTTTATATAATGGAAATAGGTGGGAAAAGGAAAATCTTTATAATTTATTGGAAAACAAAGGGAAGGGGGAAACAGAAAGGGGGTGGGGATGGGGGAGGGAGCTCACGACCTAAAGTTGTTGAATTCAATATTCAGTCCGGAAGGCTGTAAAGTCCCTAGTCGGAAGATGAGGTGTTGTTCCTCCAGTTTGCGTTGGGCTTCACTGGAACAATGCAGCAAGCCAAGGACAGACATGTGGGCAAGAGAGCAGGGTGGAGTGTTAAAATGGCAAGCGACAGGGAGGTTTGGGTCATTCTTGCGGACAGACCACAGGTGTTCTGCAAAGCGGTCGCCCAGTTTACGTTTGGTCTCTCCAATGTAGAGGAGACCAAACTTAAACTGGGCGACCGCTTTGCAGAACACCTGTGGTCTGTCCGCAAGAATGACCCAAACCTCCCTGTCGCTTGTCATTTTAACACTCCACCCTGCTCTCTTGCCCACATGTCTGTCCTTGGCTTGCTGCATTGTTCCAGTGAAGCCCAACGCAAACTGGAGGAACAACACCTCATCTTCCGACTAGGGACTTTACAGCCTTCCGACTGAATATTGAATTCAACAACTTTAGGTCGTGAGCTCCCTCCCCCATCCCCACCCCCTTTCTGTTTCCCCCTTCCTTTTGTTTTTCCAATAAATTATAAAGATTTTCCTTTTCCCACCTATTTCCATTATATATAAAAAAAACCCACTAGAGCTATACCTTGAGTGCCCTACCATCCATTCTTAATTAGCACATTCGTTTAGATAATATCACCAACTTTAACACCTATGTGTTCTATTGTACTATTGTCGTTGACATATTTTGATGATCTGCTTCTATCACTGCTTGTTTGTCCCTACAACCACACCAACCCCCTCAACCTCTCTGTCTCTCTATCTCTCCGCCCCCCACACACACACCTTAAACCAGCTTATATTTCAGCTCTATCCTGGACTCGAACTCAAGTTCTGTCGAAGGGTCATGAGGACTCGAAACGTCAACTCTTTTCTTCTCTGCCGATGCTGCCAGACCTGCTGAGTTTTTCCAGGTAATTCTGTTTTTGTTATGTATATGCACAAGTGCGTTGCCCTCCACAGTCATTGCCGATGCGGATATTGGTGGAAGCCATCCAAAAGTGATGTGCAGAACTTCCCACAACCATTCAAGGCGACTGTGACAGGATTTCAGAGATGAGCTCTCGTTATTTGGTAGGGGAATCAATGAGCCCTGTCTCTCTCATGCTGAATGCGCTATTTTGCTTGCAAGTTGCCCTGTCTTGCAATTCACCAGGTTAAGCCGTGTTGTTAGGTCTGATCACTGCTGCTGTGGACATATGACAGAGGTCAGCAAAGTTCCTTTGTTTGTGCAATTGACCTCGAAAGCCTGGAACGATAAGAGCAGAAGAGGCATTAGAACACTCTTAATTATAAAATCCTTTCTGAAACACACACCAAGCTGACTTGGAGTGAAATCACGCATCCCTGATTGTCACTCAGTCAAAAGCCTGGAAATCCATCGCTCATAGCATTGTGTCTGCACCTGCTTCACATGGACTGCAACACTAAAAAACCCTTATGTCCAAGAAGAATTAGTGAAAACGGAAATGAAAGTGCTAATTATGTAAATTTATCCAAATAAAAGAAAATGTTGGATGATGACAAATCTATGAATATTAATAGATTTTTGTTTATTCAATTGACGGCCTTGGCTGTTTTTCTTTCTTGCAATTCAACAAAGATTAAGTACAAAATGCATATTTTAATGTAAATATCTTTTGAGTTATTGATCAATGTGATACCTACCCCCATTTTGCACAATGGTTGCCTCACAGAATACGATGGAAGGAAGCCCCAGTGTGAAGGCAGAATTCGTCTGCACGAGGACCGTGTGCTGTTCAATCCTATGCATCATTCACTGGACAGATGCACATGTAGTGGGTAGTTTGGTCGAGCGAATTCAATTATGTTTTTTCATCTGGATGTTTCCCTGAACACAATGGCAAAGACCTTGTCGAGCAGTTATCTGTATGAGTCTGCCAGCTCAGCCATTAGTGGAGCTACCGATCCTCTCCTGCTCAAAGACATCGAGGTCCCCGACATAAAGTACTTTTTTCTCTTGTCACTCCCAAAAGCGTCGGGCAGTGATGATCATTGATTCATCAGCTGAGGGGAACGGGAGATGGTTTCCAGAAAGGGCTATTCATTGTCCATGTAATTTGTGATGTCATGAGATTTCATTTACGGAGCTCCTGCTCTCAAGTCTATGAAAAATGGTGCACACTGAAAGTGTTGCAAAATGGTAATTAGGAAAGCACTAGTGCAATTGAGCGATACCGAGAAATTGGATGGATAATTCAAATTTTACATAAGATTGATTCATTCAGATGTTTGCTGACATTCTTATGAAGTTTAAAAACAGAAAGAGGAATTATTCAGATAAGGATAAACAACTTGAATCATTAAGTTTACGGAATTACTGCAAATCAAGCAATCTGCTTTGTCCTGGATTCAGGCAATATCCTTGAATTCTTTTGCAGCGTAAATCATCTAGACAGGTGTAGTGGATCCAATCACTCTCCTTATTTATGTGTATTAGAAGGAGGAAAAGTTTTGGAGATTCTGGGTGTGCGTTGCTCACCACAGCATTCTCAGATTCTGACCTGCCCTTCTGGTCACAGTTTCTTGACAATGGTCTGTCCGAGTGTGTTGAAAATTGGGCCTGAAGGGATTGTAATGCCACTAAATGCCAACGGTATTTTGTTGGATATTGTTTCGGTTGAGATGCACATTGCCTGTCATTTCTGTGGGGCGAATATTACTTGTCACTTTTCAGAACAAATTTGGCTATTGCCCAGGTCTTGATGCGCATGTGCACAGGTTTCATCAGCATCCGTTGAGTCGCGAATGGTGATGAACTTTAAACAATGATCAACGGACGCAACCCCTTCCCACTACCTCACCCCCTCCCCACCACGCCAAACATCCTTCTGTGTTTGAAATGGAGAAAAATTCATTGATGCAGCAGCTTAAGATGAATTGGCTCAGGACACTGACCTCAGGCTCTCCTCCAGTTATGTCATGGGGCTGAGATGATTCACCTGCAAAAGAAAAAATAAGAAAAGTAAAAAATATACATTTTGCTTGGTAAGACTCCAAGCACTGGGGAAGTTGCCCTTGTTATTGACTACGATTCTCATAGCCCTCCTTGATACATTGTGTGACAAATGTTGTCTTGATATAAAACACAGCTGCTCAGTCCTCACCTCATGACTACAGCACTTCAGACCATGTTTGGACTGAGGCGAAACGAGAATGGGCGCTCACACGATGCAAAAAGTAAGCATCAGTGAGCGGTTTGTGGCGATTGAAGACATTGTCCATGATAATTTTAATCACTTTGGTCATGATGAAGTGTAGGCAATTGGGGCTTCTATTAGATTCGTTCGATTTTTCATGTATTTGTGGATAGGCATATCTGTGAAAATACTCACATTTTCGCGTAGCTGCCATTATTTTAGATGAACCATACCAGCTTCGATAGGAATGTCTTATTCAGGAGCACTGATCTCCCGTACTATTGGTATTATCTAAAAGGACCCCTAGCTTCTGCATCATCCTGTTCCATTAGTCATTCCTTAAATTCAAGTGCTGAGAATCACATTGTATGAAGATTGGCATCTGTGATGCTTGTCAGCCGTGGAGGAGGCCGGGATGGTTCATCCACCCGTCACTTCAGGGTGAATGTGGCTGTAAATGTTTCCGCGATGTATATGCACTAGTGCACTGCACTGCACAGTCATTGCCCATGCGGATATTGGTGGAAGCTGTCCAAAGGTAAGGTGCAGAACTTTGCACAACAAATCAAGTCGAGTGTGACAGGACTTCAGATCTGAGCTATTGTTATTTGGTAGGGGGTTCAATGAGCCCTGTCTTTCTCGTGCTGAATACGCTGTTTTGCTTGCAAGTAGCCCTGTCTTGCAATAAACCAGGTTCGACCGTGAAGTTAGGTATAATTGCTGCTGCTGTGGACATAGGACAGATGTCGGCAAAGTTCCTTCATTTGTGCATTTGACCTCGAAAGCCTGGAAGGTCAAGAGCAGAAGATGTATGGACCACTCTTAGTTACAAAATGCTTTCCTAGTCACACACCAAACTGACTTGAAGAGACATCACCGTTCCCTGACTGTCACTGGGTCAAAAACTGGAAATCGATCACTGGAAGTATTATGTCTGCACCCTCTTCACATGGACTGCAACATTATTTTCAACCCTTATTTTCAAGAAGAATTAGCGAAAATCGAAGTAAAAGTGTTAATCTTGCCAATATATCAAATGAAATGAACATGTTGCATAATAACGAATCTTTGAATATTGATGTCCTTTTTGTATTGAAATGACGGCTCTGGATGCTTCTTTTGTTCCAACCCAACAAAGATTGAAAACAAAATGCATGTTTAAATCTAAATTATTTCGGAGTACACTGGCCCGTAACTCAGAACGTATATTTCGAATTCACTCCAGGATATTAAATCATTAACCAAAAGGATTGGCTGGAATTTTCGTCAGCAAATCGTACCTACACCGTCCCACACACTCCCCCCCCTCGCACCACCCCCCACCCCCAGCACTCACCCCCCCCAAAGCCCACTCCACATCACCCACCCCCCTCAAAAATGCCGAATCCGCACGAAGATCAATGGCATGCATCGTGTATATTGACGTCACGTACATGAAATCCCTATTGCAGCTGGAGAACCGGCGGGCCTAACTTGTAGAATTAAGAATTAGCAAGTTATTGAGTTTGTGTACGACACAATCGTATGTTTTCTATATTCATGCTTTGCACTTACCGTGGCCCAGACGAGAAAAGAGAAAATGTTTCTGGGCAGCTACCATCAGACGATAATCGCGCGGAAGAGAGTTTCTGCCTCCGGGACCATGATTAAATGCAGCAACAGGTTGTGCTCGGGAAGGTGGCAGCGCCTTTATGTTTACTTTTCACTTTTTTATTTCTTGACTGAGCTTTCAACGAAAACAATTGTTGGAAAAACAGTTTCTGAGAGCAGGTGGTCTTGTGCGTGCAGCCATTATGACTTTCTGTTCACAGCATTACACCCTGCCGCATGATGTTCAGGCTTTCACTGCCGATTGGTCGTGGGCCCCATTTAGCATCACTCAATGCCTCCTCCCCATAGGAATTTAATGAATTGTGGAACGGGAGGTGGTCTAAGAGTGAGTGAGTAGGAAAGGTTTATTTTTTACTTTTCTCCAATCTCACGCTGCCAGAATACGTAAAATCCAGGCCATTGTTTACTTATTGTAATGTTTCTTTATGATCTTAAACCACGAATTGCGTTTTGAACCTGCACCGGAGGATATGTGTCACTTCTCTAGTGTAACTGCTGCAGTCGATCCTGCAGCAATGCTTCATAACCACAAAAAACTTCAGTGGATCACACTCGGTGGTGTGTTCGCCACAACATTCACAAATTCACAAAATCAATTAACTCTTAAGGATCTGTTTTGCATGCAAGAATATTCCACAGAAAATGGTTATTTTGTACTTACATTGTGAATAGAACGTTGCTGTTAAAGTGTTATGGATTTGGGACCGTGGAGGAAACTCCATAGCTCTGTTGTTCTTCAGACACGGGTGCTTACACTAACGTCACGAAGAGGCAGATAAACCGAAGTGCACTACACCTGCTCCATGTTCCTTTTCCCAAGCAGCAAATCAATAACAGGTCAGAAGCAGATAGCAGTTGCAGCCAACAATGGGTCATTCTGTAGCATATATACATGTTCATTTCTCTAGTTTATTTAGAAGGGAATAATGTTGATAATTTATTTGATGACCGTGTACTTGATTAGCTAGCTAAATAGTGGATAATGGTTTCTATAGGTCACTATTTCATTCGGTAGATAATTGGGTGGTTCATTCCTGGGGCATTTCAATGTTCAATTCGGAGCAATATTCTGGAAATGTACTGACAATTTATTAGATAATACTTTTGATAATTACTTTGTTCCGACATTGGCTGCTTCATTACATAATTGTTTAAATTACTGTATTTTTTAAGTTTTTCCTTGTTCACAGAGCTGGCCAGTACAGTTTCAAGTGCTGATAATTTGGCTAAGAGTGTTTGTATAATTCACAATAGCGCAGGATAATTATGTCTTTCAGCTTAAATGTATGTCATTGTAGGAATATATATATATATATATATTAGGTTTGATCAAATAATAATAGGCATCGGAAAAATGAAGGTCAATTTTCATGTTTGACATTTATTTTAAGCTGCAATTTTGTCAACATAGCTTTGTTTAATAATGTCTCGACCTTTTCTAGTGAATCCTACATGGTCAACAGAAACTCAAACTTTAATTTTTATCCATTGTCAGGCTTTTTCAAGGCTATTTGTGATTATCTTTGACAGCTCCATTAAGTCAATCAAAGTCTGATGCTTGTATTCATGTTAGAGAATTGTGAATCGGAGGCTGCCAACTGGGGAGTGTATGTAATGTAAATTAATATTGTTTTTGTGTGTGGTCAAAATTTGCCAACTTGCAATCTGATCCAAAAATGTAAAAAGCTGTTTATCTTTGTGCGACTAATTCACCTTACTCATTCAAAGTTCATCTGAATCATTAACCAACAACTTACCGAATTAGTATGATCCAAAATGTTAATTAACAACCGGTTTATAGACCTTCAATGCATTGTTGTTTCCCTTAGTTCAAGATTGCGAAAACTCTATGTTCAGTCTGCACCATGTTGCACAGCAATGAAACCAGTGGCTACTTGAAATAACTCTTTAAATACTCATCCCATTATTTTGATAATGTGCATTTTCCATTCGGTAATTTGTGCCTCACGAATCTGACCGGAGATTTCAGTCGTGACGCTATTCCGCACCGTTGTCAGGATGACCCATGTCATCCTTTCCTATAGCATCCTCCAAGCCGCGAGCAGACTACCTACTTTAGATAATAATTTAAACTAGAGTTATTTAACTTGCTCCAAAATGAAGGAAATAATTTAATCAATGTGCGCAGCAAGTTGTTAATTACTTGGCAGCTAAAAAAATTACTTCAGTGAGATCACTAAGAAAATGAATTCTTCAAAATTCAAATGGACCTTTAGTAAGTAAACAACATAAATCATAATGCAACCGTGATTATCTGAGGCTCACGTCAAATTTGTTTGACTTATATAGATCATTTGATATAATCAATAATCCAAAAAAATGTTTGAAGTTAATCTTCTGCATAATAATGCACCATTGAATAACTTCGCTAATTCCTTGAAAAGGTTCCTGCATTTTGAAAAAAGAAAAATACATTTTAACAACTAAGGCTAAGATTCATGGTTTTTAAGAGCCTGCCCAATCTGAAATGAAGTAAGCAGGAGAGGATAATAATTTAAACATGAGTGTGTTAGGAGTTAGGTCCTTATCGTCAGATAATCAACAATTCGTAATTTTCTGAACATATTAGTCTGCAGAGTCAAATCAATGTACCCAGCAAGGTCAATCTTTATCACAATCTTCTGCAGTTGGTGACCAGCAAAAATCAATTTTCAGCTTCACATTTCAAATCACTTTGCACGGATGCTGTGCTTGAGATGCAAGCGACTCCCTTCTGCCCTTTCAGCAACAAAGTGATTGTTTTTGCAGCCAATCAATTAATGGGGGCCCTGTCCTCTCACTCGGAAGCAAAACGCTAGTTATGACCCCACTAGAGTCACATCTTCAAATTGCTCATTCACTACGCTTTGCAGGAGATATGCCCCTATGGCCAGTAAATATTGCCCACTCAATATACTAGCAATGTCACCACTGCCGCTCTGCCATTAAACTGCCCTCTTGATCAGCACTGACTACACCCATTCTGCATAGCAATGTTGATTCCCTCTTTCTGCAATGAATTAGTGACGCATTCACCTGAAATGTTCCTCCACAATGCTCAGCTAGCAGATCAATCTCACGTTACACAGTCTGCCTTAAAACACATGACTGATCAGCACTCATCCCTGAATAACCCTTCTCCCTGAGAACCTTCAAACGAATGTCACGTTGTACTGATTGTCATTGTACCACCACTGAGATGACGCATGTGTAAACTTGCACTTGGCAATCTATCCTGGTCTTTTATGCAACTCAGTGACCATTTTCTGCTCGTGTATTTTAACCATTCCATCTTTACCCTAACAAGCATTCAGAGTATGTTCGTGCCCGATGGCAATATTTTACCTTCAAACTGTATGTCCTGTAGCACAGTAATCCTACCCAATACTTATCACATCTATTGACAAACGAGCACGCATTGCAACACTTCCTCTTCCAGAGTATAACTCTACTTGGCCCAGATTCTATTTTGCGCATTCATTTCCCACTTCACATTGTACCAGCGCACATCAATTGATTCTTCACGCCTCCCATTTACGTTTTATTATTCACCATGCCCTGCCACTTGTATTCATTCAAGTTGTTCAGGTCACATACGCCCTCAGCAATCTCAATCATTATTATACAATAGTTGTCCATGTTACATTGAAGATATTCCTTTCAAAAGACGAATTAACAACTAATATTTCCCTTTCCCTATCCACTTTCAGTAGCCTCTAGTAAACACTTAGAAGCCGCTCACCTCGGAAAGCAGATGTCCATATTTGGGTCAAATGTACGATCCTTTGCAACAGGAAGCAAGTTAATCATGTTCTTCTGTGTTGTCTATCTCCTACTCTCTTTATCCCTCTCTTTCAGTTAATGTTGTTGCTATTGTGATTCTTTGCCGAGGAAAGTGTGGCCTCTCCAAATGTATTACCCACTATATGATCGCCATGGCCACGGCAGATCTCCTGGTTGTTTGTACCGAAGTGATGTTGAAGAATACGCTAAATATTTATTTCCCTGATTCATTCTTGACCATTAGCACGGTGTGCTATCTAAATGTGACACTGACATATGTAGCCATATCAGCCTCTGTCTGGTTAACAGTGGTGTTCACCTTCGATCGTTTTGTGGTCATATGTTGTAAGAAGCTACGAAAAAGTTATTCCACGGAGACAACAGCAGTAGCTGTCATATCAGTAGTGAGTGTGTTGAGTTGTATAATAAACATTCCCTTGTACTTTGCGTATGAACCTGCGTATATAATGGACAATGTAAATCGTGGTTGTGTCCTAAAACCTGCATTTTTGATTTCTGCTGAATGGGCCGCATTTGACTTGTTTCACCTTACCATGACCCCATGTGTTCCATTCATTCTAATTTTGTTGCTAAATGTTTTGACGGCTAGACATATTTTGGCAGCCAGTAAAGTTCGCAGGGGTCTCCGCAATTGCAGCAATGGAGAACATCACAAGGATTCTGAAATAGAAAGCCGAAGAAAGTCCATTATATTACTCTTCAGTATAACCGGCAGCTTTATATTGTTATGGACAACTCCGTTTATATATATTATCTCACTGCATGTCACGTCAAATGCTGGCGAAAATTATCTTGAGTCCATTGGATTCATGCTTGGGATCTTCAGTTGCTCCACAAATACATTCATTTATGTGCTGACACAGGCTTCGTTTAGGGAGCAGCTGAAGAGCGGAATGCAGTACCTTGTGAAACTGTGCTTAATATTATGCAAATTACAGCTGAAATCCCATTGACCATTGCAGGGGGATATAAACGTTGTGCCCTGAATGAACTCATAATAGAAAAATGCTTGCAACAATGTTCAAGCACTCTGTATAAAGTAATATCCTACTATAAATTGAAATTCTGTTCACAGTATACTGTAACCAATGGTGAATTGTAAGTTGTGATAATAATAATAATAATAATAAAATAAGAATACTGAACAGACCCCGTTAGCATTGTGGATATTGAAAGGATGAATTGAGATGCCAAATTCTGACAGTCCCGCGTTCGTGGGGACAGTTAATCTGCTCAACAAGAGAACACCCCAATCATCACCAGCTGGATCACGAGAACTCGACAAATGTAACATAGACAAACGTCACAAATTTCTATAACGTCTCTTCTGGACCAAATACTACATAGGGATAATTTCCAGAACAAGTTTCATGAAGTCTGGCACCCTCCAAATATCGGACATTTGTACAACTAGATTCTTCTCAGAGTTCCATATACCTCACATGATGAAAACAAGGAAAGCCTGGTCATCACGTGCTTTGTGAAAAGACGGGCATTGGCGTAATTGATCACTCGTTCTCATGATGCATCGGACCACTGGGTCTCCATATCTTGGATTCAAACCTTTTACATTCTATTTCCCTATGATTCATTTGAAAGCGCAACTAGCTAGTGCTCAATTTTTCACGATTAAAGGGGCTACCTCCTCCCCATATGCTCATTCACAACACTCTCTGTTTCATGTTATCCGGACCTATCACACACACAGCCAGCAAATGCCTGTTATCATAATGATCGAATGTTTTAATATGTTTCACCTGATATCCACTCATCAACATAGAGAGTGATGCTTCAACTTCGTATATGCACGAATTCCCAGCCAAGAAAATTCTGATCATTCATGACCCTACCATTAAATTCCTTTTTATACCGAAACATATTGAACATGAAAAAATGTAATGTAATTCATCTCGTCGCATATTCTTATCGTTTACTTAAATTAAGTGCCATGTGTAAAATGCAACCATTGATGGGCTACAGCACAGAAGCAGAGCATTTGTCCCGTCCATTCCTTATTGGCACTTTGAAGGAAGAAGAAACCGCCAGGCACTCCTCCAGTTTCTACTGTTATCTGGGTCATTCGCTTTTCTCAGACAGTAATCCAAAATCCTCTTGATCATTCTTAATTTACCACCCCAATCACCCGTTAAAATGATTGGCCAGAACAACTGCCAATTATATGGCATTAAATAGAAAAGTACAAACACTTTCCTTGAATAAATTGATATTAAAAACAAAACAGGTTCGGTCATGGCATGAGGGGCATTGCTGACAAGAAAAGCAATTATTGCCAATCTTTAATTACTCTGACAGCAAAGCATACGTGGTTCATCTCTTCGAGCAGCTACAGTGTTTCTGACATGTTCGCGCTGGCTGCTTAGGGCCTGAATTACTAATTGCCCACACCGTTGGCTCAGCTAGCACTCTTTTCTAAATGTTTGCTCTGGACTTTCGGCACCTGCACTTTCTAAATATGCACCCAATTGCTCAGCTCCCAATCGTTTTAGTACATGAGGGGACCTGTGTTCCTCTGGATAGTGTCCGAGGCTAAACGATGTTTAGCTCCCTCATCAATGCCCTTCTCTCCATCTTCAGGTCGGAAAGGGGGCTGTTCGCTGATAATTGTGCAATGTTGAACACAATTCATTACTCCTGAGATAATGAGGTTGTCCGTGGCCAAAAGCAACATTTTCAGTCTTTGGCTGACAAGATGCAAAGGACATTCACACCATACAAGTATCAGGCAATGACTATCTCCTAAGGAGAAAATCAAAGCATCACTCGTTACATTCAATGGCATTACCATCGCCGAAAGTCGCACTATCAGCATTGCAATGGTTATCATTGACCAGAAACAGAACTGGATTGGTCATATAAAAACAACGTCTACAAATGCAGTTCAGAGGCAAGGAATCCTGCGGCGAGTAACACACCTCCTGACTCCCCAATTCCTTTTCACCATTTACAAGGCACAGATAGGGATTGTGATGGTATGCTCTCCACTTACTTGGGTGCATGCAGCTCCAAAAGCAGTGAAGAAACATTCCAGCATCTGGGACAAATCAGCCATTGATCGACACCGTGGGAAACCGTCTTTCAAGTTTTGGGTGAGCCCTGAATTAGGAGGCATCCATTAGAAAAAGGTTTTGCCCTTTAAGGACACAGTTTATGAGTTTGTGTTGTATTTTGTTTGTTTCTCCTCGAGCTTTATCTGACATTGGAACTCTTTGCCTGAAAAGGCAGTGCAGGTTCGATCACTGAATATTTTAAGATGGTGGTCAAAATATTATCCCAAGGAAAATGAATCCAAGTTTAAGGGGTTGTTTGGGAATTTAGATCTCGAAACAAACAGATTATCCATGAACTATATGAATGGTGGAGAAGGCTCAATGTACCAAAAGCCAACGTCTGCTCATATCTTCTGTTTTCGTACGTTTGTAATTGTGACGACACGGACGAATTTGAAAACAACAATAAAATGAGTATTTTAAGTTGGTGCCAGAGCGAAAGAGGTCAGTGAGCACAAGGGGGATGGTTAATGATTTTTTGTGAGAGTTCAGATGCAGGCAGCAGAGTTTTAGATGAGTTTTGATTGTACAGATTTATAACTGGGTGTTGCCAGGAAAACAATTAGAAGAGGTGAGCCTGGATTTCACAAAAGGACAGGTGAGGCTTTGAGCAGCAGATGTTCTGGAGTAGAAGTTTTTATATAATGTGGAGGATCGAGTGAAACGCATTGGGTGACGTGATAATGTGGAGGTGCTTGTCAGTCATGGCCAAAAAGATCGCAGAGGTTGTGACCTGTCTGGTTCAGCATCAGATATTGGCCAGACACTGGTCCATGTACACATTTTGATTAGAAATGAGGAAAATGTCCGCCATCTTCACATGCTTGAGCATCACGGAGGGTAATGCAATGAATCATGGATTTCAGACATAGCATCTGGATGTAATGGTTAAACAGGAAGTACGCCAAAGCAATGATGGGGCAATGAGTTAACGAGATCATCAGTAAGTTCAGAATGGGTCTTCGAGTTAATAACTGAACGCAGAGATTCAGAAAAAAAAAGACAAAACAGGGCAGATTAAATAGCTACAAGAGTGATAGCGTCAAACATCGTTCATATAATTACTCACTGAGTAGGTTTTCCTACTAGGGCACAAACAATAGCCACGATGGCAAATAAATCTACTAAAACAATAGTCCGAATTGGATCCACTTGGGTTAGTTATTGACGAATCATCTGCAGAAATAAGGTTGAAAATGTAAGATAATCCGCTGTCCCTTGTTTGTACATTTCGCTCTATTGTTGCAACATCGACTGCATTGTCGTAACATTCGAACTAATTTATTTCAGATTCTGATCCAGTTTTGCAACATTCAATTTGATTGTTCTCAGATTCAAACCCATTGTTGTAACATTTCAATCTACTGTTCTCAGATTCAGATTTGTTCAGGCAAACTGGGTAAAAGTTGCTAGAAAATGGAAATTCTGCGGCAAAGTGGAATCCCACTGGCTTCCGTGGAATGCAGCTGCAGGCCTGTCATCCTCAGCATAATGGTGAGTATCACCAGCTTCACACGGGAGGCGGGGGTTCAAATCACTGACGCAGCAAAAAGCCATTGTTGAAATTGTGCACCCCAGAAGGCATGCTCCCCATTTTTATTGGCAAATGTGTTTTCATTTCCTGATGAATATCGACCTAAAGGGCACATCCTCATCAATTCGGGCAGAAGGCAGATTTGCAAATATACATCATGAGGAAAGATGTTGGAAAAATTAGAATGTCAAAATCCCGTGGCGACAAACGGCCCTTTACCCCATCCTGCTGCCAGCCTCCATCTTGTAGACATCACAACATTTACCGAAAATAATGCATCCCAATGTTTATCCAGGGCACGTCATAAAAAACCATACTTTAGAATCGAGAACTGCACAAGCCACGACAGGCATTACGCTAATCGCTGAGGCTGAAGTACTTCACATCCCGCCCCCGATTGAGCATCCAGGGCTAACTGACAACGACACCTTCCAGGCAGGAACACAGTTCCACGTCGCCTGTACCAGATGCTGCTCAAGCCTGAAGTAGACTTGTATTAACCTGACTGTCAACCGAACTGTACGCAATGCCCTTCTGTGAGCCCCAAACTGGAAAACCCAGTATAGAAATAACATGTAAAGGCACGCAGATTTCCATTACTTGCAACAAATAGGGAAAGTAAAATCAATTTCAAGAGATACTCATTCATTCGCACTCTGCCCTTCCTTCACGTCATTCCTGAATTTGTACATCACTTATGGCAAGTGCGCACCTCCCCTGAGCATATAAAAATTCAAGCCGAGAAAAACAGCAACCTTGCACGTAGTCTGCTCTAACGGCCAAGGTCATCACGCATAAAAACAAAGTTACGCCAAAAATCACCTGGTTCTGTCAGCAACGCATCAAATCTTTGCCACCTGATAACTCACTCTTCTTCAACTGAAGTTCTGACCACCAAAATGGGCCTGGATTTTGAACACTGCTCTAGAACCTCCTCAGAATGCACTGTGCTGGATGCTGAAATAAACTATTGGATTTCAGCTTTGCCAGCAGCCCGAGTCATGCACGGCTTGTTCCTCCCAACTCAGAGCTTCTGCCCAAGTGTGAAGCGCTGATGTCAAAACTGAAGGCTTGGTGAGAATACCGGTCAATTTTCACAGACACCGAATTTTTTGGGAAGAATCAGCGGGCCTGAAAGCATCTGTGCAAAGAAAGAAATGGTTTACTTTTCCAGTCCGTGGGCACTTCTTCAAAATGTTAATTTGTCAACTTTGTTCGAACATGTTTGCATAAGCTGCCGTACGAAGGCTATCCTCACCGCATTTCTGCACTCCTCTTTAGGCAGTTAACATTCAGTCTGAAATGGAAACAGCCTTGTGGAAATCCTATCCAATAGTCTCGGATAGCACTGCATCAAACCAGGCTCTCCACATGCAGCCTCGGCTCCCCTGAACACATTCTCTTTTTCTGTTCCACACTTCTGCAACAACAGGGTTCAAGAAATTTGGGATTTTTTAACACTTCGATCGAGCGCTGTGTTTTATTTCTGTGCTGAAAGCTGACTGTGAGAAGTCAACATATTTTATTCCATTTTTCATGGTGCCGCTTGCGTCTGTGGATCCTGCAGCTGCACTAAGCCTTTATGTCTGAACATGGACCAAGAAGGACATAAACTGCAAAGGGCGACATCCGGTGATTTGGAAACGTTGCATCTGACAAGTTTACTGACGTTGCTGAGTGGAAATGAAAAATGATACGTCTTCCTTTACCGGTTACATGAAAGGTTTCGTATCCGAAACTATGACCTGGTTTGTGTGGATTATGGAAATGGAGCGGGGAGTGTGGCTGCAGGGGAGAGGCGTCTGAAGCAGATGGACAACTGGAATTCCTTGTGAATTCTTTGCGAGACTGTGCGAGTGACAAAATGAGGGGAACAGCCGAGGAAGTAGCATCTGTGCCTCTGGGCAACGGGAAGAACTGACGTCATGTAATGATTTTCAAGAAAGAAGATGCATCCCGTTCAAACCGCTGGAAGTTAATTGTCTGCATTGTGCAGGCCAACTGTGAAACTATCGCTTCAAAGTGAAAATCAGAGCAAATTGAATTATCACTAGCTCCCTTGGAAAGCCTTAGCCGGCCTCTCCTCCTTAGTATAGTGTTGCGTATCCCTGCCTGTCATGTGGGAGACTGGGGTTCAATTCCCCGATGGTGAGACGGGTACTCGCTCGCCATGTGCAAGGTGGAACATATGCACATGACTTTGATTCGCTAACCAGTTTTCATTTCCACATGGTGACCTACCTAACGAGCATCTACACAACATTTCGGATAGAAGGCAGATTTGACAAGATGTACCATGCGCAAATTTTCTGGACAGTTCTGGTTATCAATAATTCCTGTGATTAACAGCCATTTCCGCCATCAATCTGTTTTCTTCCAACTTCTGAACATCGAAACATTTACCCAGAATACCGCATATCCATGTGTATCCAGGGCACTTTACTTAAAAAAATAGACTTGAGAGACAGCGGCAGCACAAGTTTTGAAAGATTTTCTGATAATCGCTGAGGCTGACGTACTTCACATCCCACCCACGATTGAGAATCCAGGGATAACTTGAGGAAGACAACTTCCAGACAGGTACACAGTTCCACGTCGCCTGTACCAGATGCTGCTCAAGCCTGAAGTAGATTTGTATTGGCCTGAGTGTCAACCGAACTGTACGCAATCTGCTTCGATGAGCTCTAAACTGGAAAACCCAGTTACAAAATAACATTTGAAGGCACGCGGATTTCCATTAGTGTCAATAAATGGGGGGAAAAATATCTTATTTCGGAAGATACTCATCCAATCGCACTCCCCCCTTCTTTCACGTCATTCTTGAATTTGTACATTACGTATTGTATGTGAACTCTTCGCTCAGCACATAAAAATTCAAACCGAAGGACACAGCAACCTTGCATGCAGTCTCCTCAAAAAGCTAAGATAATCATTCGGAAAAACAAAGTTTCACCAAGTATCCCCTGGTTCTGTCAGCAAAGCATCACATCTTTGCTGCCTGGTAACTAACACTACCTCAACTGAATGTTCTGACCGGCAAATTGTTCCTAGATTTTGAACGCCACTCTATAACCTCCTCAAAATATACTGTGCTTGATGCTGAAATAAACTATTGGATTTCACATTTGCCAGCAGCCCG
This sequence comes from Carcharodon carcharias, assembly GCF_017639515.1. Classification (NCBI taxonomy): domain Eukaryota; kingdom Metazoa; phylum Chordata; class Chondrichthyes; order Lamniformes; family Lamnidae; genus Carcharodon; species Carcharodon carcharias. The sequence goes on from NW_024470775.1 coordinate 1,380,323, forward strand.
AGTCATGCGTGGCTGGTTCCCCCCAACTCAGAGGTTCTGTCCCAAGTGTGACACGCAGGTGTCAAAAATGAAGGCTGGGCGAGACAACTGGTCGATTTTCACAGAAACCCAAATTGCTGGAAACATTCCGCGGGCCTGAAAGCAACTGAGGAAGAAAGAAATGGGTTACTTCACGTGTATTTGGGGCACTTTTTCAAAAAGTTCATTTGTCAACTTTTTTCGAACATGTTTGCACATGTTGCCTTACGTTAGCTATCCTCACCGCATTTCCACAGTCCTCCTCAGGCAGTTAACATTCAGTCTGAAAAGAAAAGAGCCTGGAGGAAATCCTATCCAATAGGCTCGGATACACAGCATCAAAACACGCTACCAACAAGCAGCCTCTGCTCCTCTGTCCTCATCCCCTTCTTCTGGTCCACAGTTCTGCAACAACAGGGTTCAAGAAATTCGGGATTTTTAACATTTCGATCGAGTGCCTTGTTTTATTTCTGTGCTGACTGCTGACCATTACAATTCAAGATTTATTTTTCCATTTTGCATGGCGCCGCTTGCATGGATCCTGCAGCTACACTAAGCTGTTATTTCTGAAGAGGGACCAAGCAAAACTTGTAATGCAGATAGTGACATCCAGTGATTTGGAAACGCTGTTTCTGAAAAGTTTACTTACGTTGCTATGTGCAAATGAAAAAAAAAGACACCCCTTCCTATTCTGGTTACTTGTAAAGTTTTGTATCCAACACAATGACTTGGTTTGTGTGTACAATGGAAATGTAGCGCGAGTGTGGCTGCAGGATATAGGCGTCTGAAGCAGATGGATGACTGGAATTCCTTGTGAATACTTTGCGAGTCAGTCCGAGTGATAAAATGAGGGAAACATCTGGGGGAGAAGCATCGGTGCCTCTGGGCAACGGGAAGCACTGACACCATGTAGCAATTTTAAATAAAGTAGATGCATCCCGTTCAAACCGATGGAAGTTAATTGTCTTCATTGTGCAGGCAAACTGTGTTAATATTGCTTCAAAATAAAAATCTCAGTGCAAATTGGAATATGACTAGCTCCCTTGAAAAGCATCCACCGTCCTCACCTCGTTCGTATACTGGTGATTATCCCCGCCTGTCATGCAGGAAGGGGGGTGGGGAGGGGGGGGGGGGGGGAGGGGGGGGTGGGGGGAGGGGGGGGGGGTTCAATTCCCCGACAAGGAGGAAGCCCTTGCTCACATTTTGCGAGGTGGAACGCGTGCACATGCTTTTGATTTGCAAACCGGTTTTCATTCCACATGGTGATCAACCTAAGGAAGATCTACATAGCATTTTGGAGAGAAGAGAGATTTGACAACATATACCATGAGCAAATTTTCTGGACAGCTTTGGTTATCAATATCACGTGTGATCAACGGCCATTTCCGCTATCATTCTGTCTTCTTCCACCTTGTGAAAGTCGAAAGGTTTACCCAAAATACCGCATCTCCATGTTTATCCAAGGCACTTTACTAACTAAGAACAGACATTAGAGACTACACGGCCAAAGCCTTAACAGGATTTGTGGTAATTGCTGAGGCTGCAATACTTCAGATCCTGCCCCCGATTGAGCTTCTAAGGCGAACTGACGATGACACCTTCCAGACACGGACACAACTGCATGTCGCCTGTAGCCGATGCTGCTAAAGCCTGAAGTAGAGTTGTGATGGGCAAAGTGCCAACTGAAATGAAGGCATCGCGTTAAGGTGACCTCCAAACTGGCAAACTCAGTAAAGAAAGAAGATTTGAAGGCACGCAATTTTCCTTAACTGCAATGAATAGGAAAAAAAATCTTATTTCTAGAGATACTCATTCCATCACACATCCTCCTTCTTTCACGTTATTGCTGAATTTCTAAATTACTGATGGTCTGTGATCTCTTCCCTTGAGCACATAAAAAAATTAAACGGAATGAAGCAGCAACCTTGCGTGCAGTCTCCTCGAAAGCAGAAGGTAATCATGTATAAAAATAAAGTTTCACCAAAAATCCCCTGGTTCTCTCAGCAACACCTCAAATCTTTGCCGCCTGTTAACTCACAAAACTGCAACTAAAGTGCTGACTGCCAAAATGTGCTTGGATTTTGAGCGCCGCTCTACAACCTCTTCTGAATGCACTGTGCTTAAAGCTGAGAGAAACTATTCGATTCCAGCTTCGCATTTGGGTGGGCTCCAAACTGGCAGCCTCACTAAAGGATTAACATTTAAAGGCTCGCAAATTTCCATTCCTTCCAATAAATAGGGTAAATAATATCTTATTTCAGGAGATATTCATTCAATCACACTTCCCTCTTCTTTCACATCTTTCCTGAATTTGTGCATTACTTAGGGTCTGTGAACTCTTCCTTTCAGCACATAAAAATCCAAGCAGAAGGAAACAGCAACCTTGCGTGCAGTGTCCTCAAAAAGCCAAGATAATCATTCGTAAAAACAAAGTTTCGCCAAGTATCCCTTGGTTCTGTCAGGAACACGTCACATCTTTGCCGCCTGGTAACTCAGTCCACTGCATCTGAAGTTCTGATTGCCAAAATGTTCCTGGATTTCGAACGCTGCTCTATATCCACTTCAGAATAAATTGTGTTAAAAGCTGACGTAAACTATTCGAATTGGCCTTTGCCTGCAGCCCGAGTCATGCATGGCCTGTGTCGTGCAAGTAAGACTTCCCCTCTGAAGTGTCAAATTGTACGTTGGGTGAGACAACAGGGCATTTGCCTCAAAATGAAAAATTGCTGGAAAATATCTGAGGGCCTGACTTCATCTGTCGAGAACAAGAGAGGGTTGTGGTCTCTACTCAATTGGAGTCTTCATCAGAACGGTCATTTGTCAACTTTGTTCGGACGTATTTGCTTATGTTGCCGTAAGCAGGTTATCCTCACCGCCTTTATGCACTTCTTGTTAGGCAGTTAAAATTCAGCCTGAAATGAAAACAGACCTGCATATAATCTATCCAATAGCCCCATACAATTCTGAATCAAAATATGCTTCCCCCATGCAGCCTCTGCTTCCCTGATCTCCTTGCCCCCTGTTAGTCCTGCCTTCTGCATCTACATGGTTCCTGCCGCTGCACTGAGTCTTTCTCTCTGAAGAGGGTTCCCTGAAGTTTTAAGAATTTAGAATGCGGCGGCTGGTGATTTGGAAACGTTGTTGCGACATGTTTGCTTATGTTGCTGATTGCAAATGAATAAATAATCTTTTATTTTTCCCTTTTACAAGAGATGTTTTGAGTCCCCCCCCCTGACTGTTGTCTGGATAATGGAAATGGAGCGCAGAGCGTGGCTCCAGTAGGCTAGCGCCTGAAGCAGAATTCCTTATGAGACTTTGCGAGGGACACAATGAAGGGAATAGCCGAAAAAGAAACACATTTGCTTCTGGATGACGGGCAAAAACTGAAGCGATTGGATGAATTTCTAGAGGGATTATGCATCCAGTTTATTTCTAATTATGAATTAATGCATGAATTGTGCAGGCAAACTGGGTAACTTGCTTCAAAATGGAAATCCCAAGGCAACTCAGAACCTCACTGCCCGTTAGTATAGTGGCCAGTATTCCCCACCTGTCACGCGGGAGATGGTGGCTTAATTCCTCGACGGGGAGACACAGCTTTGTTCCAAAAGTGTGTGGTGAAAGCCGTGCTCACGATGTTGAATTAAGTGTTTGATTTCTCTTTTGGCAGTTAACATTCCGCCTGAAATTCAGTCAGCATTGTGGACCATTTGTTCAATGGTCTAACACAATTCTCCATCCAAATATTCTATCCTCTTGTATCCTTTGGTTCCATGAAATCATTGCATCCTGCATGTCCTCCCTTCTCCAACTAAAGGTTTCAAAAGGATTTGTGACTTTTAATCTGCCAATCGAGAGTCTTCCATAATTCCTGTGCTTAAAGATGACCAAGAACATTCAAGTTATTATTTTCATTATTTAGGCATATCGACACTGCCAAACCTGGCTCGTGCCGCTGCACTGAGCTGCTCTCTCTGAAAAGGCTGCCCAGCAACATTAAACACCCACCCAGTGCGCCAGCTGGTGATTTGAAAACGTTTCTTTCGGACGTGTTTGGTTTTGTTGCTCAGTGGAAATGAATAAACAATGTTGGTTACTGGTTTCAGGAGATGTTTTGACTCCGACCCCTTGATGGTGGTGTGCTGAAAATGGAAATGGAGCCCGTAGCGGGGGTCTGCAGGGTTTAGGCGACTGAAGTAGATGGACGGCTTCATCATTTGCAAGTGATCAAATGAGAGAAATTGTCACTGATGAAGCACCTTTCCTTCTGTATAAAGGGCAAAATTGAATCGATGGATTGATGACCTGGAGGGACGATGCACGCCGCATATTGCTCTTGAATATAAACATCTGGATTGTGCAAGAAAATCGGGCAATTTGTGTATTAAAGCTGAGAGCTGCGGGCAAATTGAAATCTCACCAGCCGACTGCGCGAACACTGGCCGAGCTCTCCTCGTTAGCATTGTGGTTAGGATCCCCACTTGTCTTGCAGGAGACCGGGATTCATTAACCGGGGAGGCAAACACTTGTTTCAAACATTAAACATCGAAAGCTTTTCACTCGCAAATCACTTTCCAGTCACGCATGGGGATCATCATAATGTTCCCGCGCTCAGCATGGCGGACAGGACCAGATTTGCGTAAAACAAATATGAGCAAACTTGCTGGACAGAGCAGGAGATCACAATCTCCCGTGGCAATCGGCCGTTTGTCCCATCATCGCACATGGCTTGTCGCATTAAGTAACCATTGGGGCGTTTCCACGGAGACAATGCATTTCTTGTGTGGCCATGACATATTCCTGAAACCACAATGGCACATGTTATAGCAGATTTTGCAAAAAAACTCAAAGCCGATTTACTTCACAACCTGACACTAATGAGGATCGAGCACTGACTGACCACAACATGTTCAATGCAGGGTCACAGTTCCAAATCAGCTGCACCATATGCGGTTAAAGCCTAAATTGACATCTACAATGAACACAATGAAGGTTAGTGAGCCGTGTACAGAAGAACTCAGAAAGGAAAACACATTGAGGCACGCAAATTCAAATTATGTGCAATAAAAATGAAATAAACAAACATTGTTCAATTATATTCTCATCCAATCGCTGTTCTCCCTCCTTTCTCTGCATTGCTTCATGTGTAACTTTCTCAGGGAATACGTACACGTCCCTTGAGTAAATTATATTTCAAACAGAAGTAAAAAAAAAAGCACATTGCATGCAGTCTCTTCAAGAGGCCAAAATAATTATGCTTAAAAACAAAGGTTGACCGAGCAGCCCCTCGTTCTCTCGCCTGGTAGCTCGCCTTTCTATAACTAAACTCCTCTTTCTGATAATATTCCTAGATTTTAAACACATATCTTTACCATCTTCAGAAAATGCTGTACTGATATGGGAGCAAAAGTATTCGAGTTCATCTTTGCATGTAGCAGCAGTCATCATGCATTGTTGTTGCCACATCACTGAAAATTTCTCTCTCCAGTGTGTTGCCCAGAAGCCTAAAATATCCAGTGTGGATCAACCTTGTACTTCCCAATTTGCTTCTGGCTTGTTTGTTTATTTTGTTCTGAATTCAGGCTATCCTTAGAGGATTTAGACCTCTAGTTAACATTCAGCCTGAAATGAAAGCATCCTTGCAAAAAAAATGTTAAATAGACTGAAACAGTTCTGCAATGATACATACCTTCCTCACTCAGCCGTTGGTTCCGTGAAATGATTAACCCGCTGATTGCCCACCCTTCTGCAAGTAAATGTCCTGAAAATGTTTGTGTTTTTTAACCCCTCGATCGATCGCCTTCTTTAATTTCTGTGCTGAATGCTGACAATGAGCATTCTGGTTCTTTTATTTCACATGTCGCCGCTGTCGGACAGGGCTCCTGCCGCTGCACTGAGCATTTCCCTCCGAAGGGAGCCAGGAAGGGTTAAAAATTCAGAGTGCGCCGGACCGTGATTTATAAATCTTGGTTCAGGCGGAGTTTGCTTATGTTGCTGATTGGAAATGAATAAACCATGTTTGTTTCCTGGTTCATATGACATGTTGAATCCGACCCCCTGATGGGCGTTGCCCTATAAATGGAAATGCAGCGCATATCGGGACTGCAGATGGTGGGCGACTGAAGTAGATGGGCGGCTCCAATGTTTCCAATAACTAAATGAGGCAACTTGTAGCTAATTGTGCATGTTGGCTTGAGGGTAAAGGGCCAAAACGACTTAGCAATGATCTAGAGATGATCTAGACAGACTTCGCCTGTGCGTATCTGAAATGTACATTTCTGAATAGTGCAGGAAAATTGGGTAGTTCCAGGGTTCATTTCCCCGAGAGGAACATAATCCTTTGTTCATGCCGTGAAGCAAGGACTCATGTTTCTGATTCACAAATCAGTTTTCCTTGACACACAGAGATCATGGTGAATCTCATGCACTCAGCAGGATTATTTAAGTTGCTTGGTCGATAAGAATGCGTTTTTGAGAATTGGGTCAGAGGCGATGATTGGTGAGTGGCAGGTGAGTAATTACGTGATAGATTTCTGTCCTAAACATGTCACATACATTTTGAGCTAAGTCTACGTTGCTCGGACATCTGGAATGTGCATTCTGTGGGATGTGGGAAATCGCGCAGGCACAAAGTGCTTTCGATGACTACATCCGCAGGAAGTGTAAACAGCTGCAGAAACTTCCACTCCGAGTTGCGGAACTCCAGTGGCGGCCACAGTTGCTGCGATGCATCCAGGAGGCTGAGGATTACATAGAAAGCACGTTTGGAATGGAGGTAGCATCGAAGTAGTCCACAGTTAATGATAGACTGAATGGCCGCCGAAGTAAGTGAGAGAAACAGGAATATGGTGCAAGAATTCCCTGAGTTTATCTAGCTCTCTAAATGTGTTTTTTTTTTTGTCAAGTTTTGGATGCTGGTGGAGGAGATGGTTCCTCAGGGAGATGCAGGAAGAGTCGAATTCATTGGAAGACTGGTGCCTCAGCTACACAGCATAAGAGGAGGAATAGTAAATGTGCTACAAAAGAAAAGAATTCCATAGCAAGGTGAGCAGACAGGATTTTCTGGCGCCGTAGATGTCACTCCATGATTTAATGTTGTCAGTCTGATACCAGGGCCATGGATGTCACAGAGTTGCTGCAGTACTTTTCTCTTTCTGGAGGAGGGTGAACCCCTAGATGTGGTGGGCCAATTTGGGATCAAGTATATAAGTCGGAAAAATGATGAGGTCGTGAAGGCCTTTTTTTAGGGAATGAGAAAGAGAATTACAAAGCAGGACCACAAGAGCAGCAACCTCATTATTACTCCCAGTAACACTTGCTAGTGAACAGAAGAACGGGACGATTAAGCAGTTCAACACGTGGCTGCAGAAATGGATTATTTGGAAGGGATTTTTATTTCTGAGTTAATGGGACCAGTTATGGGGCAGCTGGAGCCTGTAACTCCATGCGAGTTACAGCTCAACAGAGCCGAGAGACGAATGTCCTTGTGGGAAGTTTTGCTGGTGCTGCTGGAAGGTTTAAAGTACTTTGGCGTGGGGAGGGAAACCTGAGGGATTTCCAAGATGGAGTGGAGAAATAAAAACCTGCCATTTGGGAATTAGAGAAGTATTCAATGAAACGAAGGATATATCAGATGCCAGCCTTAAAATCAATCAAATACTTGGAGAGCTTTATAGAACTAGAAGCAGCAAAAGAACGTTGTTAGATGAAGACAGGATAATGGCGTTTTATTTTAAAGAGCCTAAATCAGGCTTAACGTGAATATATACGAATGCACGTATTATGTTTGTAAAGATTGATGAAATAAAGCACAGTTTGACAAATAGGATTATGAAATTATTGCGACAACAGAAGCCTACTTAAAAGAAGGGCACCTCTAGTCGTTAACTCTTCCTGGATAAAAAATTGTCCAGGAGAGACAGGAAAGGAAGAAATGCAAGGGTGTGTGTGTTGGTGCCGTGACAGGGAATAGTAAGCTGCGCAGTGGCAGTATTGTTTAGAGATAACATATGGATTCCGGAGATAGAGAATGTGCCAAGTTGTTCATGGGTGGTATTTCTGTGTTTTGAGAGAAGCATTTAAATAGGTACAGTAAGATTGAGTGGTGTTGTATACTATAGGAGTGTAGAGAGACACATTTCCAAATAAAAAGAGAGGTGGGAGAAATGCAGGGAAAGTATACTGGGGGGCATGAATTACTCCAACACGGACTTGATTGGGAGTAATGCAAATGGACAAGAGGGGCGAGAGCTCCTGCAAAGTCTTCAGGTTAACATTCTGCCACAGCACTTTTCCGTTCAAACTGGAAGGCAGGCACTGTTGGACCTCGTTCTGTACATTGTGTAGGTCAAGTGAATTAAATATCAGTGGGGGGAAATTTAGGCACAATGAACATTGCAGCGTAATGTTCGTCATGCAAAACGTCAAGGAAACGTCTAGAGCTCGGATAATTAATTAGGACAAAGCCAACAACGGTGGGATGAGAACGCATATCGGTTGAATGAATTGGAATTAAGCTTTGCGCCAAGGAAGTTGGATGAAAAATGGCTGCAGTCAAAGAAAAAATATTGTAGCATCTTCAACGTATATTTCATTAAAGGGGAAAGTTAGGACAAATAAACTCACAGTGTCATTAATGATGAGAAAGGTAGAAGTGAAACTGAAAAGGAAGCATTGTCCATGCAAGACATCTTAGGTAGAAAATACAATGGAGAATCAAGCCGAATGTAGAAGCCCCAGAGCTAATGTAAAGAAACTAAGTACGAAAGCAAAAAGCGATTATAAAAGGAGACTGGCAGCCTCATCAAAGGAAATTCCAATGTCTTCCATAAGAAGATAAATAATGGATTGGAGGTAGAAGAAAGAGTATGAACGATTAAGGGTAATACAAACTGGACTTACACGTGGAAGCTGGAGAAATCGCAGAGTTACTGAAGGAATACTTCGGACCTGAGGTCACAAAGGAAGAAGCTGCTGCCCAGGCCTAGGCAAGAAAGTAGGAAACTATTAGACCAGAAAATGTATTATTGAACGTGCAGGTGTTATAAAGGCTTATTTGCCTTTAACTTGATAAGATGATTGAGATGCATCCGAGTGCAACGAAGGATTTGAGAATGGAAATTCCAGTCTTCGTTAGACACAAGGGCAGTGCTGGAGGACTGGTGAGTTGTGAATGTTACGCCGACGTTCTATTGATGGGAAACCTGTGCAATCTCGAGTTCGGAGCTAAATCAATAGCCCACATTTATAATTCCAAGATAATTAAGGAAAGTCAGTATGGACAGATTGAGGAAAAATCATGTTTTTTCAACTTGCTGAACTTCTTTGAGGAGGTAACAGAGAAGCTTGATAAAGATAAACCAGTTCATGCAGTGTCCATGTATGTTCAAAACACATTTGATGCAATGCAGCACAAGTGAGCAAAATTCTAGCTTATGGGATGAAATCTTCAGTAGGTACTGGGATAAGAAGTTATCTGAGAAGCAACAAACAGAGAATAGTGGTAAATGTTTTTTTCATTGGAGGAATGATTGTAGTGCAGTTCCCTTGCAGTCTGCGTTAGAAACCTTGATCTCCCACTGAATATTAAACAGCTAGACTGTGGTGTTCACGGCAAGTTTTCAAAATTTGCAGACGATACGAAGACTGCAAATGTTGTCAACTCTGATGAGGATGGACTTTAATTTCAAAAGAGCGCAGAAATATTTCTGGACTTGGAAACACAGTGTGTGCCCAAGTCGAATGCAGAGATGTGTCAGATAGTCGTTTTCGCAGGAAGAATATGGAGAGAAAGCATAAAGTAAAGGACTAAAATCTAAATGAGGTTCAGGAAATTAAGGACATTTTTATATGTCCACGTAACCTATTGAAGACGGCAGGGCATGGCGACAGCAGTGAATAAATTCTTTGACATCTTTGGATTTGTTAATAGGTGCACTGAACTCAACAGTGATGACAGCAAGTGGACAATTCATAGGGCAGGGGTAAGGTCTCATCTGAAGCATCGCATCCAGTTCCCGCTGTCATACTTGAGGAAGGGTTTGGTGACATTGGAGAGAGTAGAGCAGAGAATCAAAATTATGATTGCGGGTAAAAAACTATAGCTCTGAGGATAGATGGGGGAACTTCTCTGTTTAGCTTAGAGAAAAGAAGGCTGAGAGTAGGCTGAAGAAAGGAATTCATGATCCTGAGTTGTATAGACAGGGAAGCAGTGAGAATGCTCTCCAACTCAAGAGAGCATCAAAGATGAGAGGGCATAGAATCAAAGATTGCAACATGAGTAAAAGTGATGTGAGATTTTCTTTTCACTCAGTGACTCGTTGGAATCTGGAACATTCTCCCTGAGGGGATGGTGGAGGTAGATTGAAGAAAGGCATTGAAAAAGGGAATTGGATTCCTACCTGAAAATGAATAATGTGCAGCTTTACGGGTTTAAGGCAGGGGAGTGGAAGATGATAGAATGTTCTTTCAGAGAGTCAGTGCAGACTCGCAGTCCGAATGATCGCCTTTTGCATCGTAAAGATTCGGGGTTTTTCTGAATGTTTTACAGAACTAGGGGCTGTCAATGGCGTATTAGAGTGGGTGACTGTCACCATGGTTACAGAGCTGGTGACTGAAACTTCGGTAACAAGTTGTGGTGGAGAGTGCAGAACTGTGTAAATGGAATAGGGTGCAGGCACTCTGCTTACACAGCTAAGGGATGTCACTACAATGAAAGGATGTGGGGACTGTCGTTATTGTTGCTGTGCCAGAGGGTCATCACTATGAAAAATGGATTGGCCGAAATGTTACTCAGGTTACAGAACTGGGGAACAGACATTAAAGTAATTGATTGGTAGATTGTCCCTCAGGCTAAAGAGTCAGGGGCCAATAGTTGTAGGAATTGATTGAAGAAACTATCACTCATGTAACAGTGCCAGAGTTCACTCATCCATTGCAGTGGACTGCGCAGACTATCAAACAGGTTACAGAGCACACATTCTAGCAAATAATTGTGGAGAATGTCACTCAGGATACAGAGCCGGAAATGGTGACTATCGCAATTGATTGGGGAGACAGTCACTTACGTTCGAAAGCCAGGGGCCACTCACGCATTGTACTATATTGGGAGACTGTCACTCAGGTTACAGAGCCAGGACCCAGTCAATAAAATAATTGATCAGGGAGCCAATGACTCAAGGTACGGAGCCAGGGGCTGGTCAGTATCAAAATAGATTGGATTGTCACTCACTTTAGTGAAGAAAGGACCCATCAGAACTCCAAGTGTTTGGCGAGACTGTCACTGAGCTTACAGAGCAGGGGCCAGTCATTCGAGTAATTGATTAGGGAATCTGTGACTCAGGTTGCATGCCCGCATGACAGTCAGTATATTAATTGATTAGGGAGCCTGTCACCCAGGTTAAAGAGCCGTGGAGCAGTCTGTATAATAATTCATTGATGAAGCTTTCACTCAGGTCACAGGGCCAGGGATAATTCAGGATTATAATTCATTGGGGAATCTGTCACTCAGGTTAGAGAGCGAAGGGCCTCTAAGTACAATAATAGTTTGCGAAGACTGTCACTCACATTAGAGACCAGGGCTCCGTCAGTATAGCGATTGATTGTGGAGTCTGTCACCCAGTTTACAGATCCGGTCTACTCATTTATAGCAATTGATTGGGGAGACTGCCAATCATGTTACAGAGCAGGGAGCCTGTCACTACAGGAATTCATTGAAGGGACTTTCTCCCAGTTTAAAGAGGCGGGGGGCAGCACAATGTAGGAATCGTTTGAAGAGACTGTCACCAAGTTTACCGAGCCTGGAACAGTCATTGTGGGAATTTATTGAGAAGAATGCCACTCAGATTACAGTGCCAGGGGCCTGTCAGTAGAATAATTTTCTGGGAAGTCTGTCGCTCAGGCATCAAGGACAGGGACCAGTCACAATGTTAATTGATTCGGGAGTCTGTCACCCAGGTAGCAGAGCCGGGGTCAGTCACTTTTGGAATGGATTGGGAAGATTTTGAATCAGATTACAGAGCCAGGGGTCATTCAAGATAGTAATTGATTGGGGAGACTGTCGATCAAGTTACAGGACCAGAGGTCATTCACGATAGTATTTGATTTTGGAGAGTGCCAATCAGGTTACAGAACAGGGAACAGTCACTATCAGAATTGATTTAAGAGACAGTCATTCAGAGTCAGGAGCCACTCATGAATTTGTAATTTATTGGGGAGACTTTCACTCAGGTTACAGAGTCGGGGCCCAGTCAGGAACGCAATTGACTGGGGAGAATGTCATTCAGATTAGAGATTAGGGGCCCAGTCAGGAATGTAATTGACTGGGGAGAATATCATTCTATGGCTTCAGATTCAGTTGCCACAAAGTATTGTGATTAATTGAGGAGACTGTCACTCAGTTTACAGATGCAGGGAAACTCACTCTAGGAATTGTTTGGGGAAAGTTTGTCTCAGGTTAAAGAGCACGGGTCCAGGCAATATCAGAATTTCTTGAGGAGACTGTTACTCAGGATGCAGAGCCAGGGGCCAGTCAGAACAGTAAATTGATGAGGAGACTTTAACTCAGGTTGCAGAGCCAGGTGGTCTGTCAGAATAATAATTGGTTGGGGAGTCCGTCGCTCAAGAAACAGGGCCGGCGGTAGTCAATAAATTAATTGATAGGGGAGGCTGTGACTCAGGTTACAGAGCCGGAGCTCAGTCAGTATTGGAATAGATTGGGGATACTGGCACTCAGCTAACGGAGCAGGGAGCCTGTCACTACAATAATTCATTGAGGGACTGTCACTCAGTTTACAGAGCCGAGGACAATCCCAACATGAATTGATTGAGGAAACTATCAGTCAGGATGCAGAGCCACCTATCATTAAAGACCATGATTGATTTGAGGAGGCTGTCACTCAAATCAATATTCTAATTGATTGGGGAGCCTGTCGCTCCGGTAAAGCAGCCTGGGCCCAGTCAATAAATTATTTGATCAGGGAGGCTGTGACTTAGGTAACTAAGCCAGGGGCCTGTCAGTATAGTAATAGATTGGTTGGTCACTCAGGTTAGAAGAACAGGGGCCCACCAGAACAGCAAGTGTATGGAGAGAATGTCGCTCAGGCCTCGGGGCCAGTCAGTACAGTAATTGATATTGGGAGCCTCTCACCCAGTTTAGAGAGCCTGGGACCAGTCTGTGTAGGAATTAATGGATGAGGCTGCCACTCAGGTTACAGAGCCAGGGATAACTCCGAATTGTAATTGATTGGGGAATCTGCCACTCAGTTTTGGGAGTGAAGGGCCTGTTCGCACAACAATAGTTTGCAGATGTTATTACTCACGTTATAGAACCGGGGCAGAGTCAGTACAGCGATTGATTCGGAAAACATTCACTCATGTTACAGAGCCAGGGCCCTGTCAGTAAAATAATTGAATCAGGACACAGTTACTCAGGTTACAGAGCTGGGGCCCATTCATGTATTGCAATTTATTGGGGAGACTGCCAATCAGGTTACAGAGCAAGGAGCCTGACTCTGCAGGAATTGATTGAGGACACTATCTTTCAGGTTACAGAGCCGGAGGACTCTCTGAATAATAATTTGGAAATCACCAAGTGCTAGGGGTAGGATGGTGTAGAATTTATTAGGTGCATCCAGAGGTCTTCTTGAGGCAATATGTAGATAGACTAACTAGGGAAGGGGTAATACTGGACCTGGTATTAGGGAATGAACCCGCCAGGTGGTCGAACTTTCATTGGGGAGCATTTCGGGAAAAGTTACAATATTTCAGTAATTTCAAGGTACTGATGGATGAGGAGAACAGGAGTCTTCGAGTTAAAGTGCTTAATTGGGAAAAGGCTAATTAATACAATATTAGGCAGGAACTGAGAATTCTAGACTGGAGGTGGATGTTTGAGGGCAAATCAATAACTGACATGTGGGGAGCTTTCAAATGTCAATTAATACGAATTAGTTTTATGATCGTTGTCTTCTAATCCTCATCTAAGTTAATAGTAACGACAGTGAATAGTTGAGAACCTTCTGGCCATCGGCAGCCACCACCTGCCAATCGTAATCATTGCCAATTGCCCGGAGCCTCTGGTTTCTTTCCACTGAGACTTGGCAAAATTATTAATTGGACTTCAATTCCATCAGTATGAAATTCAGTTAAGTCCTCTTAAACAGGACTTTATCAGGTGTTGATACACCTAAAGCCCATAGACATTCCACTGTCAAATTATTGAGTAAGCACTTCAATAAATTTACTGATTTTTTCCGGTCATAAGCTACCATTTATAAACCAATGATGACTTTCTCTGCTTAGCATAAACATCTCTATCTGTCACACACGCTATACATTAGAGAGGCTGGTCGTAATTTCATCAACAGCTAAGGAAAACTAATCTTACTGGCCCATAATTCGATGGTTTCCTTCTGACATCGTTGTTAAAAGGCAGAAAAACAAGCAACATTGTCCAAACTTAAGGGCTGGTAGCCAATTATAGAAAACTGTGTAAGTATATGGGCAGATACATCTACAACAAGGTCTTGAAATATTGTCAGTCTTTAGAGCTATTAATTTCTCAATTTCTGTTATCCTGCTTATATTAACGTTGTTCAGCATTTGCTCTGATTCAGTAATAATTTCCTTATGATGCCTAGCATGTTGATCTCTCCATTCACATTGATTATTGATAGAATGTACTTATTCAACATGTCTGCCACCTCCTTATTTTGATGGACAATGGCGCCATTAACAGATATAACTTGCCTTACATTGCTTCTGACTGTTTATTTCCGAAAGACATGGAACATCAGGAAAGGAGTACTTCGTTTGTCTCTCCTAACCTGCTCCAACATTTATTCTCATCATGGCTGATTCTCTAAAATTACGCCATGCTCTCCCCCTCATCCCTCATCCCTTCCAACCTTTAGCATCCATAAATCTATCCATTTCCTTCTTAAGCACATTCAGTTATCTGGCTTATACAGGGTCCTGTGGTAGAGAATTCCATATGTCAAATACTCTTTGAGTGAAGACTATTTTTCTTCATCTCGGTCCTGAGTGACCTATCCCGTATCCTGAGAATGTGACCCATTTTATCTCGACCCCTCAGCCGGAGGAATATCCTTCACTGCTTCCCTATAAAAATGGTATACGTTCCAATGTGATTCACTCTCATTCATCTGAACGCCAGCAAAGTTGGGTCTAAGCGGCCAAATTACTCTTCAGAAGACAAACCTGCCATCGCTGGAGTCAATATGGTGAAACTTCCCTGCACCCCCATGTGGCAGTATATCTTTAGTTTGGGACGGAGGCCAAAACTGCACACGATACTCCAATTGTGGTCTCAGCAAGGCCCCATAAAGCTACAGTAAGACATAATTGATCCTGTGCTCAAGTCCCCTGGCAATGAAGCCTAATGCACCATTTGCTTCCTCAATTGCTTCCTGAGCCTAGAGGGTTGTTTTCAGTGATTGGTGCACAAGAACACCCATGTCCTATTTAAATCAACATTACCAATTCTAACAACATTTTTAAAAGTCTGTCCATTATTGTTTTGCCTACCAATTTCGATAAATCCACACTTGTAGTCGTTATCTTTCATCTGCCATCGATGTGCCGCTCGGTTTACCTGTCTAAATCATCTTGAAGCCTCTTCACACCCTCCTGACCGCTGATATTGCCACCAAGTTCCATGTTGTTATCAACCTTCGAAATATTACAATTTGTTCCCACATTCAAATCATTTTCACCATTTGCTGCTCTTTGTATGTTTCCCTTGTACCAGGATCTTTGTTTTCTGCATTTATTGAGGTAAGTATTTCCTTCCCATCTCATAACATTTTCTTGACCCCGACTTGTCTTCGGATGTCTTTTTGGAAATTAGTTGTGTTGCAGGTTGGGTTATAAGTTGGGGCCTGTAACAAATTAAATTATCTTTGAACAGCCTTCCAATGTCGTTTGCCCTTCTCATTCAAATGATTACCCCTTGTTGTTTGTCAGATAATGAATTATCTCAGACGCATTCAAGGATCTCCTCAACTTTCTAACATATGCTGGTCTGCTTATCAGAAATGTCATGGGATTTGCATTGACAAAGATGTACATAATTCATGTAACATTTTATTGCTAATAAACAGCTGATATTCAGGGAATGGGACTTGATCTCAGGAAGGAATGCGAAGGAAAGAAATGAAATGCAAAGAGATCGAGTAACAGCATAGAAACATATAAGTATAAATACGAGCGGGAGTAGGCCATTCGGCACTTCTATCCTCATCAGCCATTCATTATGATCATGGCTGATCATCCAACTCAATATTCTGCTCCCGCTTTCTGCCCATACTCTTTTATCCCTCTCGCCCCAAGAGCAATATCCAAGTCCCACTTGAAAACATAAAATATGTTGGCATCAATTACTTTCTGTGGTAGCGAAGTCCAAAGGCCCACCACTGTCTGAGTGAGGAAATGTCTCATTATTTCAGTCCTTAAAGGTGTACCTCGTATCCACAGACTCTGACCCCTGGTTGTACAGTTCCCAACCATCGGGAATGTCCTTCCTGCATTTGCTGCGCCTAGTTGTGTTAGAGCTTTATAGATTTCTATGTGATTCCCAGTCATTCTTCTGAAATCCAGCGAATCAAATCCTAACCGATTCAATGATCCCCTTATATGTCAGTCCTGCCATTCCACCCATCAGTCTGTTAAACAGTCGCTGCACTTCCTCTATAGCATTAACATCCTTCCTCAGATAAGGAGACCAAAGCTGCAGACAGTATTGCAGGTGTCGTCTTACCAAGGCTCTGTACAATTGCAGCAAAACACTCCTGCTCCTGTCCTCTAACTTGCCGTATTTACCATTTGGTGCACCTGCATGCTTAACTTCAGCGACTGGTTTACGTGGATACACCAGTCTATTTGCACATTCACTTCCCTCAATTTGTAGCAATTTAGATAATAATCTACCTTCCTGTTTTTGCTACCAAAGTGGATAACCACATATGTATTCACATTATACTGCATCTACCATGTATTTGTCCATTCACCCAGCTTGTCCAAGTCACACTGAAAAAAAGCTGTTTCCTCCTCACAGCTCACCCTCCAACTCAGCGTTGTCTCACTGCAATTTTGGAGATACGACATTTAAGTCCCTCATCTGAATCATTAATATATATTAGAAATAGCTGTGGACCCATCACCGATCCCTACGTTCACCTTTAGTCACTGCCTACCATCTGGAAACAAAATCCACTTATTCCTAGACTTGTTTCCTGACTGCCAAAAAGTTTTATATCCATCTCAATACACAACCCACAATCTCATGTGCTTTAATATTACACGCCCGTCTCTTACGTGGGACTTTGCCAAAAGCCTTCCGAATGTCCAAAGCAACCACATCAGTTTGCTCCCCATCATCAACTCTACGAGTTCCATCCTTGAAAAATTCAAATAGATTTTTCAAGCGTGACGTGATTTCCTTTTCGTAAATCCATACTGAAACAGTTTAATTCCGCCCCTGTTTTCCAACTGCACAGCGGTGAAATCTTTCATAATTTACGCTAGAATTTTCCCCACTACCAATGACAGTCTGTTCTATAATTACATGTTTTATTTTTACCACATTTTTTAAATAGCGGGGTTGCATTAGCTATCCTCTAATCTGTTGGAACTGTTCCAGAGTCTTTAGAATGTCGGAAGATGTCCACCAATGTATCCACTATGTATGAGGCCGCCTCCTTAAGTTAACATTGATGTAGATTGTCAGGCTCTGTGGATAAGTGGCCTTCAATCGCATTAACTTCCCCAACGCAATTTCTCTACTAGTAATGATTCTTTCAGTTCCTCCCTTTGAAATTGGATTAGAACACTTCAAGTGCAGCATTCTGATAATATCTCTGAACAAATCCACTGAAAATGATGAAAAATCTCATCTTGCTGATAGTAGTTTTAATGCTTTTTCAGCCCAGTCCCATTGTTGGAGGAATGCCCCCACTGAGCCAAAGAGGTATATAGTTCTAATTTCTCTGATCACTTTTTAGCCAGTTTTCGTATTGTTCGATTTTTTTCAATTTCATGTTTTAAATTCATGTTTAATCTGATGAATTAAGATGATTCTGCGTGAGGCTGAAAGATTTATCGTTAAACAGTTCTACAGGTTTAATTCACTGAATATTTAGCCACGAGTTGAGCAGCTAGAGGGAATAGAGGGAATGGCGGTTGTTGGGAGCTGATCTGAACACAGCACCAAGAAAGGGGCAGCACCGGCTGGTGGATCACAAGCGGACAAATGACCTGCAAACGAGACTCTAAAGTTGGTCTTGCACACACGCACCTCATAGGGGTAGAACCCAGTAACCGCTCACGATCACTGCTACCTGCTGTGAAGTGCAAAAGTGCAGAATATATGTGTGGACAGTGTGCTGGGAGCGTGCTGCACTGTTGGATGTGTCAATGTTTGGATGAAACATATAATAGAGATCCAGTCCACCTCTTCATCAGAAAGAGTATGTCAGACAAATTATATGAACATGGCAGATCTCTGTGGTGTCCTGGAGAACAGCACTCTCTCAACATGACCTGAGTTTCCTCAGACTATCTAATGTCAGTCTCCGTTCGTGGGAGTTTGCTGAAAGCTGGTTGGCTGCAGTGTTTTCCATAAAACAGTCTCAGAACTTCGGAAAATACCGATGGTCTCATAAAATCTTTGGACCGTTCAATGACAGGAATTGGCTCGATTTAAATGTTGTAGCTTTCATTTCGCCATCTCTGGTCTCAGATTGTGAGTGTGGTCGTGCTCCCACTGAGAAAAACATCTTCGAATGACTTTCATGCAAAGCGCGTGTCTGTAAAGATCCAGGGGAGGGAGGGAAGTGTGGGCTCTAGTTAAATAGATGCACGTTCCTACTTTATTTCGGTTTACAGGGTTGCCATGTTTCTGCAGTGTGGACGGAGGAAGTTATAGGATTTGGATGTCTGGAAGCAATGATCGTTTTGCCTTCCATGAAAGGAACATGATGGTTTGCTCCAGACCAAAACGGTAACATCCAGTGATGGATTTCTGGCAACATGTATTCTCCAAGCTCTTAGTGAATGATATCTTCGTTAAGTGGAAACAAGCTCTATTTGATAGTTTAAATCAGTGACCCTTGACCCAGTATTACTGCTGTCTGAATAATGGGCTGCTCTCTGAAATAAAACCTATTGCAGTAATCACATCTTATTGCCTGTGTCTAGTTTCACTTAGAGATAAGGATGTCTCATGACAAGGTGATTGAGAACGTTATGAGGCTGGATGAAGATGTGGCAATTAAACGGAATGTGATGAGGAGTTCACTGTAGGGAACCTGTGAAATTTCAGAACAACACATTCAGAAGCTGACCAAGATAAAACAGTTGTCTCAGGGTGTCACCACGCTGAACGTTCACGGACGAAGTTATCTCACAAATATTAGGGTGCAGAGAAGGCGCTCAGGTTTTTGAAATGGACGGTGAAAGGGGGTCAGAATTGAGGAATTGTTTCCATGATGCGGAAGAGGCACGAAGGGAGGTTCAGTATTTAGGCGCACGGGGAAGTGTCTAGGCCTTAGAAATTAGGTGCAATAGTCGGCCATTCGGACCATTTTTCTGTTCCTTCATTTAATAATAACATGGTAGATATGATTGTGCCCTCATGTTCTTGCCCTGCCAATCCCAGCACCATTTGACTCACTTGTTATTAAAGAATAAAACGATCGTCTTTGCTGAAATGTTGATAGGCTGGACATTTTTGCAGGTTCAGGAAGAATCTCCATCATTTCCATTGAGGGAGCAGCATAATTGAATGGCAATTTCTCACTTTACATGTCCTCACGGGAATTAACTGAGTTTTGCAGGAAGCAGCATTCGGACAGTTTTGGGAAACCTGGGCCCTCAGTTTTCAAACTGAGGCTCCAACAATCGATCCATCCTCACACAGGGCAGACAAATGCGCTTGCTCTGTTTCGAAACAGAATTTTTTAGCGTGTCAGGGAAACTTGAAAACCATTTACAGCATTGTAACACGTTCAGCAGTTGGTAAATAGTTTCCAGGATGTTGAAGTTGGTCAAAGAGTGATGACTGAGTCAAAGCAATGGGAAAGACTTTCATTTGTTGTGGACTCACTTCAATGTGTGACAAAGTGAGACCAGAGTGTTGGGAAGGTTTTAATTGGGTGCCGAAGGGCGATCAAAGAAATGCAAAGAGTTTCAGAGGGTGTAGGTCTGGGAAGAGGATGATCAGAGGACTGGGGGGAGTTCCGGTCGGTGGTGAAGTGAGATCGAGGGCTGAGAATAATTCCTGCGGGTGGGTCAGATATTTTCGGAAGAGTTTCAGTAGGTTGGGGAGTGCGATCAGATGAATGGGAAGTGTTTGATTGGATGGGGAATGATGATTAGAATGTTGGGACGAGATTCACTGAGTGGGGAAAGTAGATGAGATGGCTGCAGAGAGTGTCTGTGCATGGGAAAGGGCGATTAATTGGCTGGAAGGAGTTTCAGTGGGTGGGGAACAGAAATAAGGGGGACTGAAGGGCTTTAGCAGATGTGCAATGTTGTCAGGAGGCGGGAAGTAGGGTCAGCCGTGCTGGAGAGGTTATGGTCTCGTTATGTGGTGTAGGGTAGCAGAAGGACTCCAAATGAGTATTGAAGTCACATTCACAATGTGTTGACTTGCCTACATCAGTGTTTATGTTTATCCTTTCCATTTTCCTATGAAAGGATATATATTGTGTGTCTCAAATTCAAGATTAAAGGACACTAAAAACAATGGTGTCCTTTTAAAATGTAGTCACCTCAGTCAGAAATACCGCAAATACATCTCACTGATGTGGAGTAAAGCAGCTGCTGGACTGCAGAAAGTCAAATGTTGAGTGATGCGAAGCCTGGGAGAGGAAGGGTGAAATTAAAGGAGGAAACAGAATGGAAGTGGGTGAATGGAGAAAACACGTTAAAGGCAGAGAGTTTGAGGGAGGTAGTTCCAGAGCTAATATCCCAGGCAGCTGAAGGCACGGCCATCGATGCTGGAGAGACTGAAGCCTTTGTTGCCGCACGTTTTGAAGTGTGGTGATGCCTCAGAGCGTTGTAGGGCTGGATGATCTTTCAGAGATAGGGACAGTAAAGGCCATGTTGTGCTTTGACAAAATTGAGGTGAATTGTAAATCTGAGACCAAGAATCAATGCAGGTCAACGAGGACGGGGATGAGAGGTGAACGGTTTATGGTGAGAATTCAGATATGGGAATCATTTTTTTAATGATCTGGAGGATGCAAAGTCAGACGTTCTCCAAGCATCTGCACTGGGACACAAAGGTGCTTCTGTATTTCAGCATGCCACATCTGAGAGTTCAGCAGTATCTCAGTATTTAGACCATATGATTATTTTTTACAGAGTTATTTTCCTGCCGCTGTGGACAATTTCACATTCTCCTACATTAGACTCAATTTTCCAGTTTCTTCCCATTAACGTAACCTGTCTTGTTATTTCTAACGTCTCCTTATGTCATCTTCACAATTTACTTTCTTACCTGCCTCGATGTCATCAGCAAATTTAGCACTGACTGCCTAATTATGTTATATATGGTGCAAATGTTCCTGAATCCTGCATCAGCATCTGCAAACGACCCCGCCTAAGATTGAGGCACTGTCATTGATTTAGCAGCAGAAAATGTTTTGAATGGGGGAGCTGGAAGTATAGGAGGCCATGTGCTATGGCGTGAGGCAAGTGTGGCGATGATTGAAATTGGCAAGTATGATGTGGTGGGCATCATGGAGATATGGCTGCAAGGGGATCAGGACTGGGAGCTAACTATCCAAGGATATGCATCTTATCGAACACATAAGCAGGATGGCAGAGGGGTTGGGGTTGCTTTGTGAGTAAGAAATGAAATTAAATTGATAGCTAGAAATGACGTCGGGTCAGATGATGTGAAATCTGCGTGGGTAGAGTTGACGAACTACAAAAGTAAAAAAAAACATAATGGGAGTTATGTACAGGCCTCCGAACAGTAGTCAGGATGTGGGGCACAAGATACACCAGGAGATAGAAAAGGCATGTAAGAAAGACATGGTTACAGATATCATGGGGATTTCAGTATGCAGGTAGACTGGGAAAATCGCAAGAAAAGGAATTTGTGGAATGTCTATGAGATGGCTTTCTGGAGCAGCTTGCGGTTGAGCCCACTAGGGAACAGGAAATTCTCGATTTAGTGACGTGTAAAGCGGCAGATTTGATAAGGGAACTTAAGTTGGAGGACCCCTTAGGAGGAAGTGACCAAAATATTATAGAATTTACCCGGCAATTTGAGAGGAAAAAGCCGGAATCAGATGTAACGGTATTACAGTTGAAAAAAGGCAACTGCAGAGGCATGAGGGATGAACTGGCCGGAATTGATTGGAAGATGAGCCTCACAGGAAAGAGAGTGGAACAGCAATGGCAGGATTTTCTGGAAATAAATTGGGAGGCACAGCAAAAAATCATCCAAAGGAAGAAGAAGCATTCTAAAGGGATGGCGAGACAACCATGGCTGACAAAGGAAGTCATGGACAGCATAAATACTAAAGAGAAAGCAGAAAATGCGACAAAGATCAGTGGGAAAGCAGGGGATTGGGAAGATTTCAAAGACCAACAGATGGAAACTAAAAAAAAAGAAATAAGGAGTGAGAAGTTAAAATATGAGTGTAAACTAGCCAGTAATATAAAAGAAGATAGCAAGAGGTTTTATTTTAGTTTTATAAATGGTAAGAGAGAGGCTTAAGTGAACATTGGGCTGCTGGGAAATAACGCAGTAGAAGTGGGAGTGGGGAACAAAGCAATGAAGGAGGAAGTGAATAGCTACTTTGCGTCAGTCTTCATGGTGGATGACATGAGTAACATCCGTAAATTTCAAGAGATTCAGGGAGCAGAGATGAGCATGGTGGCCGTTACCAAGGAGACTTTGCTAGGAAAGCTGAAATATCTGATAGTGGATAAGTCACCTGGACCAGATGGATTACACACCTGAGCTCTGAACTAGATAGCTGAAGAGATAGTGGAGGTGTTAGCGGTGATCTGTCAGGAATCACTGGAGTCAGGGATGGAACCAGAGGACTAGAAAATCACGAATGTAACCCACCTGTTTAAGAAGGGTGTAAGGCAAAAGACGGGAAATTACAGGTCAATTAGCCTGACCTCGGTCGTTGGTTAGATTTTAGAGTCCATTATTAAGGAGGACATTTCAGAATACAAGACGTATGTGTTAAAATCGGGCAAAGACAGCATGGTTTCATCAAGGGGAGGTCATGCCTGACAAATCTTTTAGAATTCTTTGAGGAGGAACTAGTAGGTTTGACAAAGGAGAGCCAATGGATGTTATCAAATTGGGCTTCCAGATGGCCTTGGACAAGGTGCCGCTCAGGAGATTGCTCAGTAAGATATGAGCCAATGGTGTTAGTAGCAATGTACTAGCATGGATAGAAGATTGGCTGTCTGGCAGGATGCAGAGAGTGAGGATACTGTGAACCTTCTCAGGATGGTGGCCGGTGACACTTTTATTTCCACGGGGTCAGTGTTGGGACCACAACTTTTCACTTTAAATATCAATGATCTGGATGAAGGAACAGAGGGCATCTTCGCTAAGTTTGCAGATGATACAAAGATAGGTGGAGGGACAGGTAGTATTGAGGAAGCGGACAGGCTGCAGAAGGATATGGACAGTTTAGGAGAATGTGCAAAGATGTGCCAGAAGTCATACAACATGGGGAAGTGTGAGCTTATGGACTTTCGTAGGAAGAAGAGAGGCATAGACTATTTTCTAAATGGGGAGAGAATTCAGAAATATGGTGTGCAAAGTGACTTGGGACTCCTAGTCCAGGATTCTCCTCAGGTTAACTTGCAGGTTGAATTAATAGTTATGAAGGCAAACGTACTGTTGGCATTTATTTCGAGAAGACTAGAATGTAAAAGCAGGGATGTGCTGCTGAGGCTTTATAAGAATCTGGTCAGACCACATTTAGAATATTGTGAGCAATTTTGGGCCCTGTAGCTTAGGAAGGCTGTGCTGGCCCCGGTCAGGGTCAAGAGGAGGTTCACGAGAATGATCCCAGGAATGAAACTCTAAACATATGAGGAATGTTTGAGGACTCTGGGACTGTACTCGATGGAGATTAGAAGGATGAGGGGGGATCTGATTGAAACTTACAGAATACTGAGAGGCCTGGATAGAGTGGATGTGGGGAAGATGTTTCCGTTAGTAGGAGATACGAGGACCCGAGGGCACAGTCTCACAGTAAAGGGAAGACCTTTTAGAACAAAGATGATTGGAAACTTATTTAGGCAGAGAGTGGGGAATCAATGGAACTCATTGCTACTGAATGCTGTTGACCCCAGGTCACTGAGCGTACTTAAGACCGAGATAGATAGGTTCTTAAATGGTTAGTAGATAAAGGTTATCGAGAGAAGGCGGGAGAATGGGGTTGAGTAAGTTATCAGCCTTGATTGAATGGCGGAACAGACTCGATGAGCCTATCCTCCTATTTCTTATGGTCTTATGGTTTTAGTGTTTCTTCTGGGCCATGTCTTCAGAGTTGGCTCTGTGTTCAGTGTGGGCTCCGTATTCAGTGTGGGCTCTGTGTTCAGTGTGAACTCTGTGTTCAGTGTGTGCTCTGTGTTCAGTGTGGTCTTTGCGTTCAGTGTGGGCTCTGTGTTTAGCGTGGGTTCTTTGTTCAGCGTGGGCTCTGTGTCCAGTGTGGGCTCTGTGTTCAATGTCAGCTCTGTGTTCAGTTTGTGCTCTGTGTTCAGTGTGGGCTCTGTGTTCAGTGTGGGCTCTGCGTTCAGTGTGAACTCGGTGTTCAGTGTGGGCTCTGTGTTCAGTGTGGGCTCTGTGTTCAGTGTGGTCTCTGCGTTCAGTGTGGGCTCTGTGTTCAGTGTGGGCTCTGTGTTTAGCGTGGGTTCTTTGTTCAGCTAGGGCTCTGTGTCCAGTTTGGGCTCTGTGTTCAGTGTGGGCTCTGTGTTCAGTGTGGGCTCTGCATTCAGTGTGCGCTCTGTGTTCAGTGTGGGCTCTGTGTTCAATGTGGGCTCTGCGTTCAGTGTTGCCTCTGTGTTTAATCTGGGGCAAGTTTTCAGAATGGGCCCTGTGTACATTGCTGGCTCTGAGTTCAGTTTGGGCTATTTGTTCACATTGAACCCTGTGTTTCATTTGAAACACGTTTCAACATGGGCCCTGTGTTCAGTCAGAGCTCTTTGGTCAATTTGGGAACTGTGTTCATTGTCGGCACTGTATTTAATCTTGGCTCTGCATTTGGAGTGGGCCCTGTTACCAGTGGGGTCTGTTTTCAACATGGGCTTTGTGATCATCTGCGCTTAGCGCTCAGTGTTGCCACTGCGGTCAGTTCTTCCTGAGTTCATTCTGGGCATATTTCCAGTTGGGGTTCTATGTCCAGTTTGGCATCTGTGTTCAAGGTTGGCTCCGTGTTCAGTTAGAGCACTGGTTCAATTTCGGCTCTGTGTCCAGTGTGGTCACCATGTTCAGTTAGACAACTGGCTCATTGAGGGCTCAGTGTTCAGTGTGGGCTCAGTGTTCAGTGCGGTCTCTGTGTTCGTTTAGGACTCTGTGATCAGTGTTGGCTCATTGCTCAGTGAGGGTTTAGTGCTTTGTCTGGACACTGTGCTCAGTCTTGGCTCTGTGTTCAGTCTGGGCTCGGTGTTCAGTGTGAGCTCTGTGTTCAATTAGAGCACTGGTTCAGTGTGGGCTTAGAGTTTATTCTGGACCATGTCTTCAGTGTGGTCTCTGTGTTCAGTGTGGTCTCTGTGTTCAGTGTGGGCTTTGTGTTCAGTGTGGGCTCTGTGTTCAGTGTGAGCTCTGCGTTCAGTGTGGGCTTTGTGTTCAGTGTGGCTCTTTGTTCAGTGTGGGCTTTGTGTTCAGTGTGGGCTCTGTGTTCAGTGTGTGCTTTGCGTTCATTTTGCCTGTACTCTGTGTGGTTTCTGTATTCAGTGTGAGCTCTTGTATTTTAACTCGTACCTGTGTTCAGAATGGGCTGTGTGTTCAGGGCAGGTTATGTCTTGAGAATGGGCTCTGTGATAACTTTGTGCTGTGTGTTCAGTGCAGACTCTGAGGTTGTCCTGGTCTCCAGGTTCAGTGTGGTTTGTGTTTTCAGTGTAGTCTCTGTGTTCGGGTTGATCTCTGTATTCACTGTGGGCTCTGTGATCATTGTGGGCTCCGGGTTCGGTGGGATCTCTCTGGTCAATGTGCGCACTGTGTTTACTGTGGGCTCTGTGTTCAGATTGGGCTCTGTGTTGAGTGTGGTCTCCGTGTTCAGTTTGGGCTCTGGGTTCAGTGTGAGCTCTGTGGTCAATGTGAGCTCTCTTTACAGATTGGGCTCTTTGTTGAGTGTGGGCTCTGTGTTGCGAGCGGGCTGTGTGTTGATTGTGGGCTCTGTGTTGAGTGTGAGCTCAGTGTTCATTGTGGGCTGTGTGTTCAGTGTGGACTCTGTTTTCAGTATGGGCCCTGTGTGCAGTGTTGCCTCTGTGTTCAGTGCGGTCACGGTGGTCAATGTGAGCTCTGTGTTCAGTGTGTACTCTGTGGTCAGCATCTGCTCTGTGTTCTATGTCAGCTCTGTGTTCAGAGTGGGCTCTGTGTTTAATCTGGGCCCTGTGTTCAGTATATCCTGCTATCATTCTGCGCTCTGTGTTCAGTTTGAACTCTATGTTCAATAGCGTCCCCATCAGAACAGAACTACCCTGCATTTCTGTTCTGGGTGGATCCAGATATTGTCCTGGTTTGCACCCTCCTTATTACCCCCACTAAGACTGGTGATTTCACCTGCTGTAGAGGGTTCATTCCAACACAGGCCTGATATTCCACACCATTCTGGAAATCATTTTCACTAAGAAAGAGACAGATAGAAAGAGAGAGGCTGACAGAGAGAGAGACACAAGACTCAGCGATGAGGCCATGGTCAAAGCCATGGGTCTTATTGCTGAATTTAACCCATTATTGAAATTACAGATAGTCTACTTCAGGGAGGGTGGGTCTGGTGACTGTTGCCCAGACACAATTAAACGGCTGCTGCTGAATCTGGGATGACAGTTCAGAGTAGTGTCTTGGAGAGTTCACGCAGTTCACCGCAGGTCGACGACAGAGAAGGAAAACACCAGGAATGCTCTTAGGGTAACTACACCGCCGGGCAAGTTTCAGTGGACGCAATCCATCGGCACACTCATATTAACTCGTGGAGGAATCTGTAATTTTAAACAAAGAGTCACTGGGTGAATCAGCCTGCAGAGCAGTGAGGAGAGTGAAGAGAAGCGGGAGATTGGTATTTCCATGTGTGGTTACCGTTCTGAGGTACGAAACCCAGCAGCCAGTGTGTATGCAACTAAACCAAGAAACATCAAGTAAACCGATGGCTCAGGTTGTGTTTCAGGATCGCACACGGCGACATATCAGCACGTGTAGGGCAGAAACGTGATCAAAAGTTCGATTATAGAGGAAGTATTTTAGTAAATTCTTAAAGAGGGAGAGAGTTTCACCGAGGCAGAAAACTTTGGGGATGGAATTCCAGGAAACAAGTTCCAGGAAGCTGAAGGTCAAATAGTGGGAAGATTGAAATCAGAGATGGGTAAGAGAGACGTGAACTGCAGGAGTGCAGAGATGATTGAGGTTGCCGGGAACTGCAGGAGGTTACGGTGGTAGAGGAGGCATTTGGAGCAGTAGGGGATTACGGAGATGGACAGGATTGTAGAAGATGGCAGAAGTTACGGAGATGGACAGGATTGCAGAAGCTGGGAGAGGTTACTGAGATGGAAAGGGATGTAGAAGGTGGGAGAGATTATGGAGATGGAAAGGGTTGTTGAAGATGGGAGAGGTTACCGAGATGGAGAAGGTTGTAGAGGTTGGGAGAGGTTACGGAGATGGAGAGTGCTATCAGAGTTGGGGCCTACAGTGTTATGGAAAAGTAGTACAGCAGGGAGGAGTTGAAGATGAAAAAAAGACAGTGTTTACATATATAGGAAGTGTTGTAGGGGCTGCAGGGGGCAATAGGGATTTAGGGAATTCTCGGGGTTTAATGAGGTTAGAGAAGTAAGCGGGATTACCGGCGCTGATAGCTTTTACAGTGACCAGGACTGGGTGAGGATATAGAGGTAGAGGCAGCCGTAGAGGCCGGATTTTATTTTCATAGAAATAGGCAGGGTTGTGATGGATGGGGGGGCGTCACGAAATATGGAAATTTTTGGGCCCGAAGAGGTTACATAGAATGTAAAGGTTCTGGGTGTCGAGGGCGGTAACGGAGAGTGTTTGGGTTGTAGGATTGGAGTTGTTCACACAGTTTGGGAGGGCTGGGGGTTTGAAGGTGGTTTTCAACAGCTGGTGATGTTCGTGACATGGATGCTGATATTGGCTGCAGCAGGTTACGAGGCTCAGGGCCGTAACAGGGGCTGGGGTAAGTTACAGACATTGATGGAGTCGGAGCTGCTGGAGATTTCTACGGAGACAGGGAGGGATGTGAGGGCTGGGGGATGTTAGAGTGGTAGAGAGGGTTGAGAAGATTAAGGACCTTACCAACAAAATGAGTGTCCTAGGGTACGGATGTGCTGATAGAGAAATGCATTGAAGCAGGGTCTAGTGGACTTTACAGAGATAGAGAGGTTTGTAGTGGCTGGGAGAGGTTAAAGAAATAGGGAGGGCTGTAGGGTTTGGAAGATGCCACAGAGATAGGGAGGGGTGTAGCGGCTGGAGGACGTTGCAGAGTTAGGGAGGATTGAAGGGGCTGCAGGATCTAATAGAAATAATGACGGCTGGAGGGGCTGAAGGCGGTTACTGAGCTTGGGTGGGGCTTAGGGTCTGGACGTGGTTACAGAAATAGAAAGCAATGTAGGGGCTGGAGGAGGTTGCAGAGGTAGGGAAGGTTGTAGTGGCTACAGAATTTTATAGAAGTAAGGACGGGTGTAGGGGCTGCAGGGCGTTACAGAAGTAGGGACTGGCTTAGGGTCTGGAGGAGGTTACAATAATAGGCAGCATTGTAGGGGCTGGAGGATTTTACAGATATAGGGCGGTTTGTAGGGACTGGAAGATTTTAGTGGTTCGGGAGGGTTGTGGGGCTGGAGGAGGTTACAGTGATAGAGCGAGTTGTGGGTTTGGAGGAGGTTACAGAATTAGGCAGCATTGTAGGGGCTGGAGGATTTTACAGACATAGGGTGGTTTGTAGGGACTGGAGGACTTTACGTTGTTAGGGAGGGTTGTAGGGGCTGGAGGAGGTTACAGTGATAGAGCGAGTTGTGGGGCTGGAGGAGGTTACAGTGATAGAGCGAGTTGTGGAGCTGGAGGAAGTTACGGGGATAGAGAGAGATGTGCGGCTGGGGAATCTTACAGCGATACGTAGCCCTGTAGGAGCTGGCGGTGTTTCTTTGATGAGCAGTTATGAGGTGCCTGCAGGATTTTGTGCAGAGACAGGCTATTGTAGGGGCTGGAGATTTTCACAGAGATGGGAAAGGTTTTGGAGGACAAAGGATGTTGCAGTGGTCTGGGCTCTAGCGGGATGTGGAGGGAGATAGATGTAATAATGGGAATGACAATAAGGCTGGTATAATTCCCACTCCAACATTCTCCCTTTCTTTTCCTTGAGCAGTGATTAGCAGGGAAAGGGAGTGAAAGAGTTCCACAATCCTGTCATCTTACCATGCACCTTAACAATTACAAAGATAGTGAAAGAGTTATAATTGGACATTGTTCCAAATAGCTATTGAGGACAGGTAGGTCGCCATTCACCCACAATGTGGAAATCCTGAGCAATCAGCAAGAGACCAAGAACCAGGATCAGAGTCTCCATCATTTTGAACAGAGTCCCTCCGCGTCAGGATCAGTGAACTGGAAACTAGAGAGTGTGTGTGGAACAACAGACAGTGCTTGTGAGAACTTATCATTCCAGACACGAGAAGTGGCTCCTGCCTGGGAAAATATATTCTCTTATGTGAGACATGATTGGCCGTTTGGCTCAGGGAGCAATACAATGGGTGTGGACAACTCTGGGTTTCTTCAGGATTGCCCTCGACTCCTGTTAATCCAGATGCAATTTCATCCGTTGAAAGAACGGTTTCAGTGGGCTGACAACAGAATCTAGCCCAGGTAAATGCCTGGGCTGTCAAAAATAAACAGGGCCGAAACTGTACCTGAAAATTGGACTGCCTTTAAAGAGGAGCAAATTCGGGCAAGCGAGCAACATGAGTGTGGACGGGGACACCATAATGAACCAAGTCACATTCCCAGCACTGAAGATATAACAGCCCTGGACACAATCCCGACAGTGAAGAGAGACCACACTCTGAACACAGAAACTAGTCTGACCGAATCCTCACACAGAAGACCATCCAGACTCTGAACACACAATAACTTCTGTCACATCTGCCACACTGAATACAGTCTCCGCTCTGAAAACCTCGGACATACTCTGCACCCCGAACACAGTCCCCACACTGAACTTATAAAAACCCAGGATACAATCCCCGCAAAGAAAACAAAACAACCCTGGGCACACTGGCCACGCTGAGGGAGGTCCACACTCTGAACACACAACCACCTCTGGCACAATCCATACAGTGAACACATTCCCCACAGTGAACATAGTGTACTTGCTGAACACGATTCCCAATCTGATCAAAGACACCACACTGAATAAAATCCCTGATCTGAATAAAGCACGACACTGTGATGATAATTCACAATGAACGTATTCCCCATTCTGAACAAAATCCCCAGCCTCAAAAACGGTTCCATGCTGAATAATACAGGACATGTCTCACAGTCCACACTCTGAACACTGATCACAGTCTTTGTGAGATGGAGAGTGCGCTGTTCCCAGGCAGATGATTACGAAACCAAATATCCATACGAAACTTATTTTCATGCAGGTTTTTTTATTTGCTTTTTTACACAGGCCAAGACTTAAAAAATTTCAGATTATTAAAAAAAGAATGTCAAATGTACTGATCAATGAGGAAGGCAGTAACAGACTATCTGTTCGTGCTGACTGGCTGGGCCGAAGAGACTTTTCTGCTCTGTGTGATTGTGTGATTCTGTGACTTGATGAGGATTTAAGCAGACTGGTGACATTGGCAGGCGTGAAGAGAAACATCTTGCACAGAAAAATGAGCAGAAACTCTATAATATTAATGGTAAAAATCAAAGTTGTTGCAGCAGCAGAGAGATCTGGGTGTTTCCGACACAAGTCATGAAAGGTGACAGCACAACTTGAGAAGATATTAGAAAGAAATGGAACTATTGCCTTTATAAATAGAGGAGTAGAAAACAAAAACAAGGAAAATGTAAGTGGACACTTTAGAGCGCACTAGTTAGTATCCAGATTGAGTGTTGTAACCCTTTCTGAATCCACGTTAGGAAGGGTGTCAAGGCCTTGGGGAGGGTGCGGAGTTTAATTTCTGATTTGATTTCATGAATGAGGCTCTTCAACTCATGTGGAGAGGCTGGAGAATTTGGGTGGTTCTCCATTGAACAGAGGAGCTGAATTGAAATTTGATTTGAGGCGTTCATCGTCAGGAAGTATTTTGATAGAGTCAATCAGGATAACCTCTTTCCTGAGACAGGATGGTCAGGAGGAGTAAGGGCACAGACTTAATCCGTTTGGCAGAAGAAAAATTGTGGGATGCAAGGAAACATTTCCTGACATAGCGAGTTGTGCTGATCTGCATTAACACTTCAAATTAAGACTTTAAACGGGATATAGAGCAAGGGAAGGGGAACTGAGACTAATTAATTGTTTTACAAAAGTTCTAGCAGAAACACGATGGATTGAATGGCTTTTTATGTTTTTTTTTATTTGATATGGCTGACGCTCTAACCGAAAAGTTTAATCATTTGTCTTATTCAATCTAAACTTTTCAAACATTACAAAAAGTCTCCTTATCCACAGAATATATTTGCATAAACAGTGAGGTCGCTCAGAGGCAAGGGGAGAACCTTTTTCCCTGAGCCAATAACCATCAGGACATTGTGCGGAAACAAAGTGAGGGACGGGAGCTTGCTTCACTGAGGGTAAAGTCGCTGAAAATTTCCCACTGGGAAAGAGCAGTCTCAGTGTGACTGGTTCTGTGCAGATAACGCAGTGAAATATCCCGTGTCAGTAAAAAAGTATGCCGGGACAGAGAAACTTGGACAGAGTGAGTGGACTGTGGAAACCTTTTTGATACAGTCTCTAGAATGTTATTCCAACCATCTCTTTTATTTCGAGACTATCATAATCTGCACCTTGCTGATTTCCTGATAAAGCACAGCGAGGTATAGATCGATAAACAAGAACAGAAACTAGTGAATGGCACAGAACACAGACACGACTCTGAACAAGGACCGCAGTTTGAACATAAGGACCCATTCTAAGCAACGGCCAAACTCTGAATCAGTATCCCACCCTGAAAACAAAGCCCAATGTAAGCACAGATCGACGTCTAAACTAACAGCACAGTTTGAAAACAAACCCCAATTTAAACAAAGACCGAACTCTGAACCAATATCCCACCCTGAAAATAGACATCACCGTAAACACAGACTCCATTCTACTCAAATACCACAGACTGAAAACGGACCTCAAGATAAACTCACATCCTCGTCTGACCAAAATACCACAAGCTGTAGGCAGCTCCGATTCTGACAGCAGGAACCAGTCTGAACACAGACCGCTCGCTGAGCACATGCGCCTCTCTGATAACAAATTTCACACTCAACACAGCCCAGTCTCCAAATACAGAACCAATTCTGAGCGCGGTAGCTGCTCTGAGCACACGATTGAAAATGAACATAGACACCTTTCTAATTACAGGCCCCACTCTGAAAGCCATCTCCGCTCTGAACAGACGCCCCATACTGAACATATATTCATCTCCAATTACAAACATCACTACAAGAACGATCGCCGATCTGAACAAACACTGACCACTGACCATCGAAACGCCCCTAAACACAGACCCAACACTGATCGCGTTCCCGTGCTCTGGACACACATTCCAGACTGAAAATAGACAGCTCCCTGAATGCAGAGCTCCTTGGTGGAGCACATACGCCTCTCTGAACCCAGGGCACTCACTGAATGTCGTGTTGGCGAATGTGTGCAGAGT
This sequence comes from Carcharodon carcharias, assembly GCF_017639515.1. Classification (NCBI taxonomy): domain Eukaryota; kingdom Metazoa; phylum Chordata; class Chondrichthyes; order Lamniformes; family Lamnidae; genus Carcharodon; species Carcharodon carcharias. The sequence goes on from NW_024470775.1 coordinate 1,413,434, forward strand.
GGTGTCTGTGTTCAGCGTTCTCTGTTCAGAATGGTTTCTTTGTTCTGAATGGGACCTTTAAAAGACACGGGTCTGTGTTTATTAACTGGTTAATGTCCAATGTGTCTTCTGTGTTCAAAATGCAGAATTGTGCTCAGTGTTCAGTGTGGTTCTGTGTTCAGAGTGCGCCTGTGTTCAGTGTGGGCTCTGTGTTCAAAATAGTTCTGTGTTCAGCGCGGATCTTTGTTCAGTGTGTCTCTTTGTTCAGAGTGGGCCTGGGTTCAGGGTGGCTCTGTGTTTACAGATGTTTACAATAGAATTCCATTAAAAAAGCATCAGTTCCAGTCCCTCTTTGTCTATCCTTGTGCTTTAACAGGCATTCAGCAGGATGTAGATTACCAGGATGTGTATGGGTTAAAGTGATGGTTGGAATAAAATTACCAATGAATGTTTTGGAGAGGATTGTAACAAGCCTCAGCCTGGGCCTAACAGCTTATCATATTATCCAGCGAATTATTAAGCATAGTCATGTTCTATGTGCACACACACGCAAGCACACAGAGATATGTTATGTGGGTGATATACAATGAATGAATATTAATTAGTATCATTACCATTATTGTTTTCATTATTATTTTTATTATTTTTATGTATAAATCCATTCATTGTTAGTGAACCACTTGCTCCTCCGTCCCTGCACTAATTTTTGTATTTCAGTCTTTCTAGAAGTGAATGACTGTGAGCTGGGCAGAGTCTACACATTGGAGACCCCAGATACTTTATGTATTTCACTCCACATCCTCTGTTTTACTTTCCCTCACCCACTGTTTCCACTCGCTCACTCCTCCCTTCCTCTCTCTCTCTTTCACCGTTTTATTTTCTTATTAAGGGTGGGAGAAGAGACTGAGAATCTTACAATCTCATATCAGTGAAGTGAATTGAAATGGCTGCTGGCATTTTACCTTTAACACTTACATTACTTATTCTCAAACGCAGGCCCTTTGTTCTCGGCCAATTGTTCCAGGATACAAGCTCCGGCCTTTTTAATTCCACGTCCCTGTGAGTTCTGGATATAAATGCACTCTGAAAAGTTCCTGTCTTGCCATCTGAATCAACAATTCACACGGCATTGGCCATTTTTTACAGGAATAATTCTAAAATCCGATATCCCCATTCAATGAAATACTTACTGGAGTTGTGATTATGTCCATTGGGCACAGCTGATTGCCACTAGTATTCCCACAATGGAGGGCGTCAACCCCAGACCCTGTCTGTCTGCACGTGCACCCCCACCCCCCCCCCCCCCCCCACCCCGCAATGTCCCTAAAAGCCCTTCTCTCTGTTAATCTCGCCCTTAATCCATCCATCTACCTCTGAAAAACCACCCACCCCTCACTCCGGACTCAGACATCAGTGCATCCCACTCTGAAGGAAGATCCTGTCTTTCTCCTTATATCAAACTACCCCTCTTTGGATCCCTGCCGTGTTCAGAACACAGATTTAGTAGGAATAAAATAGATAAAATAGGTTTAAAATACAAAAGCCATAACAATATAAAATATCACAGCAGAGGTCCAGAGCTTCAGTTTTCAAGTCAATTTGTGTTCAGTGTGGCTGTGTCAGAATGGGTCGGTTTTCAGACTTGGGCTGTGCAGAGTGTTTCTGTGTTCAGAATGAGGCTGTTTTCAGAGTGGGCCCATGTTCAGAGTGGGCCTGTGTTAAGAGTGGATCTTTGTTCAGAGTGGGTCTGTGCTCATAGTGGATTTTTATTCAGAGTGTGTCTGTTTTCAGTATGGGTCTGTGTTCAGAGTAGGTCTGTGTTCACAGTGGGTCAGTGTTCAGAGATGTTCTATGTTCAGTGTGGGTCTATGTTCAGTGTGGGTTTGTGTTTAGTATGGCTATGTCAGAATTGATCTGTGTACAGAATGGGTCTGTATTCAGAGAGGCACTGTGTTCAGAGAGAATCTGTGTTCAGCGTGGCTCTGTGTTCCGAATGGGCCTGTGTTCAGTGCGATTCTATGTTCCAAGTGTGTCTGTGCTCAGAGTGACTGTGTTTAGAGTGGGCCTGTGCTCAGAGTTTGTTGGTGTACAGCGTGGCTGTGTTCAGAGTGGGTCTGTATTCAGAGTGGCTTTGTGTTTATAGTGTGTCTGTGTTCAATGCGGCTGTGTTCAACGTGGGTCTGTATTCAGAGAGGCTCTGTGTTCATAGTGGGTCTGTGTTCAGAGAGGCACTGTGCTCACAGTCTGTCTGTATTTAGAGTGGGCCTGTGCTCAGCAATGTTTGGAATGGAATTCCAATGAGTCATACAGTTCCAATGGTTATTTGCCGATCAATACCTTGTGCTTTATCAAGCATTCAGCAGGATGCTGAATACCAGAATGTGTAAGGATTAAAATTATGGTTGAAATACAATTCCACTGAATGTTTTGAAGAGGTTTGTAACAGTACTCAATCTGGAACTTCGAGCTTCTGTTACTACCCAAAAAATTATTCAGTATATTCTTCATTTCTGACGTTAAATAGTTCAAAATGTGATCAACATAAAAACATTGTCCCGGTGATTGTTCTATCCCAGTAGGAAATATCCAGGGGCTTTATCCCCAGCGAACAATGTTCCTATCCCTCGGTTTGTTTCCACAAAATGTCATTACAAATGGGGTTGCAGCGAGCCAGGTCACTCCAATTCCCGCGGGGCATCTCAATGTTTATGTCACTGAGGTGACTTTGTTGCTCTGTCAGTAAAATTTCGGTTTCATTCGACAAATGATCAGTTTGTTTCTGTCACAGAGACCATCAGTTAAAATGGGGGAAAAAAAAACAGAAGAGGATTATTTGGAGTCAAGAAATAATCTAGAACAGGTGGAGACCATTCGGCCCATCATTCCTGTGCAATTATTCGCTGAGATTGTTCACATTTTCCCACTGCCACTAGTTTTTGTCTGCTGTCCTGTCATTGTTTTCCCTCGAAGCATTGTTCTCGATCACAAAAACTCGCTGTGCAATAATCACCCCTCGTTCTACTCTTGTCAAATCAGTGTAAATTACTTTCCCTCTGGGTACCGACCTGTCTGCTGCTTGAATCTCTATGGAAGTATTTACTTTTCCTGATTTTGAATGCCTCAAAGAAAATTCCCCATTGACCTTCCCGGCTCTACCAAGCTTCTACAGTTTCCCCACATTTACTAATTTCCCAACGTCCCTTGTACCCGATCTAATAAATCACGATTGCATGTTTCCAAGGCATTCATACCAATTCTAAAGTGTATTTACCAGAAATAGAAACAATACTCCAGCTGGGTACTAACCAATGTTTTATAAATTGCTAAGTAAATATATATATATTTATATATATTTCGTGTTCTTGTCCTGCTATTAAATCCAATGACATTGTGTTATTCTTAAACAATGTTAACAAATGTCTTCCACCTACAATGATCTGTGCACATCTGGCCCGAGGTCTCTATGCTTCTTCAAGCCATTTACATATGTACCATTTAGCCGATGCAGACTCCCCGTATTCTTCATAATCAAATTGATCTCTTCATATTTCTATGTGTTAAATTTAACTTACCATGTGTCCATCAAATTCACCAGACTGTCCATGTTCTAGTCCATCTATTATCATGCTCCTCATTACTTATTACATTATGAGCATTTCATACTCAAACAAACGTCAAATTATTTATACAATGTCCAACATATTCCTCTTCATTAACGTATATCAATGAGAGATCAGGTCCCTAAACAAACCCATGGGAATTAGCAATAGTTTGTTCCATCAACAGACTGAGACCTATGTTGGTTCAGGTTGGAGTGGTGTTTCGTGTGTTGTCTGGGCTCAGGTGGGGATTGTGTTCAATGTGGGACATGTGTTCCAGGTTTCGCTGTGTTCAGCATTGATTCTGTATTCAGATTCGGTTCCGTTTTATATTGTTTCAGATTAGGCTCTGTGTTCAACGTAGGGTTTATGTTCATTGTAAATTCTGTGTTCAGTAGGTGATTGGTGGTCAGCGTGGGGCCTGTGTTGAAAGTAGGGACCATACTAAGAGTCGTTCCTTTGTTCAGGGTTTGGGAAGTGTTGAGAGACGCGTGAATTTTCAACGCTCCATCTTGGTATCTGTGTTCAGCTTGACATCGATATTCAGAGATGGACAAGTGTTCAGAAAGGAGTCTGTGCTCAGCGAGAGTTCTATGTTCAAAGTGGCGGCATTGATCATAACAAGTACCTTTGAGAGTGGGATCCCAGTTCAGCGAATTATTCGTAATTTATTTAGAATGGTTTTTCTGTTCAGAATAGTATCGGTGTTCTGTGTCTATTTCTGTGTTCAGTGTCAGGTTTTTGTAGGGGTTGGGGACTCTGTTTAGGGTGGGTTTTATGCTCCAATTGCGCCCATGCTCGATCTGTTCATATTGGGACATTTCTACAGAATGGGCTCTGTGTTCAAGGCGCTTTATAAATCCAGGCTAAGGGTTATGTTCGGATTGAGCTTCCTGTTCAGTTTGGGGTCTGTGATTATAGTGTGGTCAGACTCCAAAAGTTGGTGCCTGTGCACAGGGCAGGGGTTCTGGTCAGTGTAGCATTTTGTTCAGTGTGGAGTCTGCGTTCAGAGTCTGTTATCGGTTTCGGACCATATTTATCAATATATATCATATTGTGTATTACCCGCATTCAGGGGCTGCAGATTACAAAAAATGTGCAAGTATCATATTGATTCTTGGAATATTTTCAGCATAATATTTTAAAGATGTTTCCAAATGGCTCACTTCATGTTGCGCTTTAACAGTCTTCCAACAGCATGGGAAGCACAAGTGTATGGAAGGATTAACGAGATGTTTGGAATAAAATATAAGGGATTTTTTTCAAGCATTTCGAAAGCTCCTTCATGGACTTCTCTTGAGCCCACTTCCCATGCAGGACATCATTAAGGACATCCTGTATGACCGACACTAAACATCTATGGATGTGATTTCCACACAACAATTTTCCCGGGATTGTTATGTCCCATTGGGGGATATTCAGCAACTTTTCCTTAGTGACACACGTTCATGTCTCTCAATTTTTATTACACTATCCTGAGAGTGAGGATTTCAGGGAACCATACGCCCCCATTGTCCCTGAGCCGTCTCTGTAATTATATAAATATGTTCTGGTGGTGAGCTGACTCTTTGCTATTTATGTAAAGTTTAGGCTTAAGATGAACAAAAAAAAAAGCTCAACATTTTCTGTTACAGGCAAATAATTGTTGAAAAACACGAAAATGCATATTCTGTAGAATTGTTGCACAGCAGTTTCATATTTTGCCCATCATTTGTGTACTAGCTCTTTGCTAAAACTATTCATTTTTGTCCACTGACCGCTGCTCTTTCTCAATAGCCCCATCAATGATTTCGAGATCACAATCATTAACTGCGCAACAAAAAGTGTTTCCTTATTTCCTCCGCTCCAGTTTGCCAATTACCTTGAATCTGTGGTTGAAGAGTGTTTGACAAAAATGTCATGGACAGGGGACAAAGAGAGCGTAAATGGTAGTGGTGAGGGCTGAATAAGCTGCTGATAGTGGCATAAAGCTGAGAAAGCAGAATGTTTGTAAAACAGAACAAGGGTCAGCGCTCTGTGAAAGGAAAACATGGAACAATTTACAGACGCCACTTCTGGGGATGTGATGGGGAGGCCGTGATTAGGTGAAAAAGGATAGGAAAGGGATAAAGAGGTGATAAAATAATGAATCAATGAATAGATGAATAAGGTCCATCTGTCAATGTTCTATGTTGCTTTTATTCACTGACCAATGTTCTGCAATACATATATTCTGTTTTCTTACCTTTAAGCCAGTATCAGCAGCTTCTTCAACCCTCACCACTACCATGAACATTCCCTTTGTCCCATGTCCATGACATTTTTTATCAAACACTCCTTTGCCCACTGTTCTTTTATCCAATTTTACCTACTCCTCTCCACTTAAACAACACAAACTCCATATTTTTTTTCTTTTCTTAAGCCCTTAATAAAGATTTTAGCAACAAATTCCTCACCTTCGCACTCTATTCTGCCATTAATCAAACCAAGGGTACTATCTTCCCATTGAGGGACCTTCGCAACTTTGTACCTTCAAACATCTGTGTACATAGACCTGGGCGTCTCTGCTCCTGAGCTCCACTTTACGCTGTACCATTAAATATATAATGCCTTTTCACAACCTTTTGACCAAATTGTATCACTTCAGGCTGATCTTGGATCAATTTAATTTGTCACGCGACCACCCAATTCAGCAGTATGACTGTGTCCGAGCGGATATTTCACCATCCTCTTCATTGTTAATTACATTTCTGAATTTGTATCCGTCTTACATCTTAAAAATATACATAAGCTCTATCTAAAAAACTCCTTGTCATTATACGTGTATCAAAGAGAGCAGAGCTCATCAACTTGACCAATGGGAAGAAACGTTGTATTATTTCAGCAAAGAAAGAGTGTCTTCAGAGTGGGACCTGTGCTCAAAGTGGGATCAGTGGTTAGAGCGGGGCAGTTTTCAGTTTAGACAATGTTCAATGTAGGCACTCTGCTCAGGTTGGAAACTCTGTCTCCTGTGGTCTCAATGTTGCACATGAGGTCTGTTTTCAAAGTTTGATCTTTCATCTGAGTGGGATTATGCATTCACTTTCGGCACTGTGTTCAGTAGGGTTTCTTTGTTCAAGGCAGTTTCTCTGTTTAGAAAGGCGCATGTGTTGAAAGAAGTCGGCGTTCACTGAGATCTGTGTTCAGAGTGGGGATAGTATTCATTGTACGATTGCTGCCACAATGGACGTAATGTTGAATCTGGGGCCTCTGCTGAATTTGCTGTCATTTTTCAGATTGACCACTGTGTTTATACAGAGGTCCGAGAGAGGTCTGTGTTCAATATAATGTCGGTGTACAGAGGCAAATCTGAGATCACAGTTGGATCTGTGATCAGAGTGAGGCCTGTGTTTAGTGTGGGATCTGCTTCCACTGTGACCTCTGTGTTCAGTCTAAGACCTGTTTTCACCGTTGATTCTGGGTTCATATTCGGGACTGTGTTTGGAGATGCGTGTGTGTTCAGAGAAGGGTCAGGCTTTACAGTGGGATCTGACTTCAGAGAGGGGTCTGTGTTCATTTTGGGGTCTCTTTTCAATGGAGATTCTGTTTTTAAGATTGGAGTCTGCACTTGTAGAGGTTTGTGTTCGTGTGTGTGCTCAGAGAGTGCTGTGTTTAGCGTGGGATCTGTCGTTAGGGAGGGGCCTCTGTTCGGTGTGGAGTCTCTGTTCGGAGTGGTGCCTGTATTCTGAGTGGATTCTGTGTTCCGCGTGATTTTATTCGGAGTGGAATCCGTGTTCGGAGTGGAGCCTGGGTTCAGAGTGGAGTATGTTTTCAGAGTGGAATCAGTGTTCAGTGGAGTCTGGCTTCAGAGTGGAGTCTGTTTTCGGAGTGGAGTCTTCTTTCAGCGTGGAGCCCGTGTTAGGAGTGGGGTCTGTGTTCTGAGTGGATTGTGTTTGGAGTGGAGCCTGTGTTCCAAGTGGATTCTGTGTTCCGTGTGGATTGTGTTCGGAGTGGAGCCTGTGTTCGGAGTGGAGCCTTTGTTCGGAGTGGATTCTGTATTCCGAGTGGATTGTGTTTGGAGTGGAGCCTGTGTTCCAAGTGGATTCTGTGTTCCGAGTGGATTGTGTTCGGAGTGGAGCCTGTGTTTGGAGTGGAGTCTGGGTTCTGAGTGCTGTCTGTGCTCAGAGTGTATTCTGTTTTCTGAGTGGATTGTATTTGGAGTGGAGTCTGGGTTCTGAGTGCTGTCTGTGCTCAGAGTGTATTCTGTTTTCTGAGTGGATTGTATTTGGAGTGGAGTCTGTGTTCTGAATTCAGTCTGTGCTCGGAGTGGATTCTATGTTCCAAGTGGATTGTGTAAGGAGTTGATTTTTTGTTCGGAGTAGATTCCGTGTTCGGAGTGGAGTCTGGGTTCTGAGTGCAGTCTGTGTTTGGAGTGGATTCTATGTTCCGAGTGGATAGTGTTTGGAGTTGATTTTTTGTTCGGAGTGGATTCCATGTTCAGAGTGCGGTCTGTCCTCGGAGTCGACTCTGTGTTCCGATTGGATTGTGTTTGGAGTTGAGCCTGTGTTCGGAGTGGATTCCGTGTTTGGAGTGGAGTCTCGGTTTTAAGTGCTGTCTCTGTTTGGAGTGGACACTGTGTTCCGATTGGATTGTGCTTGGAGTTGAGTCTGTGTTCGGAGTGGATTCCGTGTTTGGAGTGGAGTCTCGGTTTTAAGTGCTGTCTCTGTTTGGAGTGGACACTGTGTTCCGATTGGATTGTGCTTGGATTGGAGTCTGTGTTTGGAGTGGATTCCGTGTTGGGAGTGGAGTCTGGGTTCTGAGTGCAGTCTGTGTTTGGAGTGGATTCCGTGTTGGGAGTGGAGTCTGGGTTCTGAGTGCTGCCTGTGTTTGGAGTGGACTCTGTGTTTGGAGCGCATTGTGTATTCTGAGTGCTGTCTGTTCCCGAGTGCTATCAGTGTTCAGATTGTGGTCGCAGTACAGATGGAGACCTGTCTTCATGGAATTAATTTCTAATTGTGTGTGTGTTCAAACTGGTCTCAATGCTGCATTTTGTTGTTTGTGATGTGTTCAAAATGGTGTCTGCATTCAGACTGGCCTCTGTTCAGAAAGTGTTTTTTTAAAGTTAGGGTCAGTTAATTGGCTGGCGTGCCTTCAGTGTATGTTCTGTGTTCCACATAAAGACTTTTCTCGCTGCGAGGATTATTCTCAGAGTGGTATCTGTGTTCAAAGTGAGAGCTCTGTTTAATGTGGGCTCTGTGTTCAGAGTGGACCCTATGTTCCGTGCGTGTCCAGTGTTCAGAGGAGGATATGTGTTCAGTGTGGGCTCTGTGTTCATTGTGGGCTCTGTGTTCATTGTGGGCACTGTGTTCAGTGTGGGCTCTGTGTGCAATGTGGGGCCTGCGTTTGACGTGGAATCTGTGCCTCGTGTCGTTCTGCATTCAGTGTGGGGGCTGTATTGAAATTCAGGTCTCTGTTCCACGTAGGGCCTGTGTTCAGTGTGGCGTCCGTGCTGTGCACGGGTTTAGTTTTCAGTGTGGTGTCTGTGTGCATTGTGGGCCCTCTGTTCAGGCTGGAGAGTCTGTCCAGAGTGATGTATATAAAACGCTATAGTGGATGCTTCTGCCTCTGCGGCCTATTTTAAAGTGTGCCATTTACTTTGTATTGAATCTTTTCAACCTTTGGACCGAAATGTGTTGAGACACTGCATTCAATTTCAGGCTGTGTTAGCCATCGACACCATGTTGTGTATGAACAACCTTCTCAGCTGAATGGGGTTCAGAAACGTCTGTAAGGATTAAAGAAATAGTTGGGGAAAAGGCAGATGTTTTAGAATATTCCCAAAAGTCCTCATTCTGTACCTTCAAAACCTCTGTCAATGCAGGGAACTCTTAGGTGCACCCCACATTACTGAAACTAAACATTTCAGGATGTGATCGCCACACACCCATGATCTCAGATTATTCATTTCCAGTGTGGGTTGTCCAGCAGTTTTCCCCTCAGTGAAACAAGCTCCTATCTCTCAGTTTGTTTCCACACAAGATCGCGGCATTTGGGGTTTCAGGGAAAAAGATGTCACCATTGTCCCTGATTTCTGTTTTCTGTTTCAGGAACGGATTCTGTTGTCAGATTGGAGTTTGCTTTTGGAGATGGGAGTGCGTGTGCCTGCTTATTCAGAGAGACCTTTGTTCACATTCAGTTTTGTGTTTAGTTTGGGGTCGGTTTTCAATATGGGGCATGTCTTCAGTCTGGATTCTCTGTTCATATCGAGGTGATCATTTAGAGAGGGTGTGTATTCACAGAGAGGCCAGTGTTCATCATGCGGCCCTTATTCAAAGTCTCAGCCGAGTTCAGTGTGAGGCAGACTAAAGAGTGCAATCTGTGCTCAGAGGGGGCTTGTTGTGGTGTTTCTTTTCTAACAGGGCTCACTGCTGAATGTAATGGTTGTCAATGTGTTCAGAGTGCTGTCTGCATTCAGGGTTCTATGTTTAGAATAGTGCCTTTGCTGTGCCTTTTTTAAAACAAGGTTTTGATCTGTATTCATTGTCTCAACTGTGTTCAGTGTGCTTTCTGCGTTCAGTAAGAAGACTGATCCCCTGTATTAGGGGAGTGGAGCGCAGTGAGTGAGGGAAACGGGAGGTCATGACTTTGATCCTCCGTGGCTCAGGGGATAGAATTTGAGGTGGATAGAAGATTGCCTGGCTGGCAGAAAAAAGAGGATACAAAAATGGGACATTTTATGATTGGCAGGATGGAACGAGAGGAGTCCCGCAGGAGTCGCTGCTCTGGCCTAAACCTTTCACAATTCACATCAATGAGTTACAAGAGGGTAGCAAAGATTGCAATAAAAATGCAGATGACACGATGGTGGGTAGGAAAGTGTGTTGTGAAGAGGACAGAAAGTGATTGTAGAAGGAGAGAGATAGGCTGAGTAAGTTGGAAAAACAAAACTCGATGTTGGAGTTTAATGTGAGAAAATGTGAATGTGCTCACTTCGGCAGGAGCAATATTAGAGCAGCGCGTAACTTAAATGGAGAAGGACTGCGGAATTCTGAGGTTTAGAGGGATCTAGTTGTTCCAGTGCATGAGTCGCAAAAAGTTGGTATACAGGTAGTACAATTAAATAAGAAGGCTAGTGGAATGCTTTTGTCAATTACGGAACAAATTGAACATAAGAATAAGAATGTTTTGCTTCAGTTAGACGGGCCCTTATTAAGACCACATCTAGAATACTGTTTGCAGTTTTGATCTGCTTTTTTAAGGAAGGGTGTTCATGCATTAGACACAGTTCAAAGGAGGTTCACTTAATTTATACCTTCAATGAATGGGTTGTCTTCTGAGTATAGGATGGAAAGGTTAGGGTTGTTTCTATTGGAGTTTAGAAGATTACGTGGTGGCTTCATTCAGGTGTGAATGGTTTTTACCAGGTGGACGTGCAAATGGTGTTTCATCTTGAGGGTGGGGGGGCGGGGATGGGGGGTGTTGGGGGTGAGTCCAGAACTAGAGAGCAGCGTTTGTAAATTAGTCCTCACACTTTTAGGACAAATGTGTGGAGATTATTTTTCTCTCTCAGTGGGATGTGCCATTATGGAACTGTCAGCTTCAGGTGATGGTGTAGGATGGATCACTGAATATCTTTAATAAGGAGAAAGAAAGTTTATTGCATGGCAAAATATTTGCTGTGTAATAGGATCGACAGAGGATGAATGTGTTACGCCTCCTCGTCAGTGGCAAACACAAGAAGGACTGAATAGCCTTCATCTTTTTCTGCTAATTTGGCTCACGACATTGAATGCCTACTCCATTTCAATTTAAAATGCCGGACGTTCAGAATTAAATTTTCCTGTTCTCGTGTAAATGGCTGAAAGTGCTGAATGGCTCTTAAAATCAATCTTAATGACTCGAGAGAAGGGTCAAAAAATTATGTATCTAACTTTGCTGACGATAGAGACCTGCACAGAAAATGAAGCTGAGGGGGAGAAATGAAAGGTTGCAGATAAATATAGAATGATGAATTGAGCTGTCAGTGTGATGTTAGATGAAGTGTCATCTGTCGAAGTGTGAAGTCATTGACTTTTGCCCTAATATTATGAAAGCAGATTATAATATTTAAAATGTGTGAAACGTGAGGGCTTTTGTGTAAATAAATCAACTAAGAGGGCAGATGAAACGTTGAGATTATTTGTAAGATGATTGAAGTACAGGAGTAAATAAATATATATATTGTTTACAAAAATGGAAAATGTAAGATTTGAATATAGCGCTTAGCAGCTGGAGTAGGTCAATCGGCACTTCTACCTTGCTCCACTATTCATTAAGATCATAACTGACCTGCAAGTGCTCTGTACTCCAACTTTCGGCAAAGTGCATAAATCTTAACTCTCTGCTCTAACAAAGATCTTTCTATCTCTACATTGAATAAATTCCATGACATAGCCTTTATTATTCACTACCACAATGCCACATAGTGACGGAAAGTTGGAAAAAATACTCACCTCATTAACATGTCTCTATCGTTATTATTCTTTTCCGGGATGTTTGCATCGCTGGCGAGGCAGGCATTTTCTGCCCGCCCTAATGGCCCTTGAGAAGGTGGTGGGGAGCTACATTCTTGAGCCATGTCTGTGCATGTGGTGCAGATAAACCCACAGTTCAGTTAGGGAGGTAGCTGCAGAGTCTGTACTAGTGACAATGAAGGAATGGTGATAGCCCCAAGCCAGGATGGTGAGTGGCGGGGAGAAAAACTTGCAAGTGCTGGTGTTCGCATGTGCCTGCTATTCTTGTCCTTCTGGATGGCAGCTGCTCTGGATTTGGGATGTACTCTCTGAGGCAGAGTGATGTGCTCCTGAGCAAAATATTGTAGCTGCTGTGCAGTGTCGTTGCAGTTCGTCAGTGGTGGATGGAGTGCACATTTATTGAAGGGCTGCCAATCAAACTTAATCGTGGGTGATTTTGAGGTTCCTGATTGCTGTTCGAACAGCATTGATCTGGGACCTCCTGATTTGTGCATTTTAGATGGTGGCCAAGCCTTGAGAAGTCAGGTCGTGAGTTACTCGCCCCAGATTTCCTAGTCCCTGGCCTGCACTTGTAGCCACAGTATCTGTATGGCTGGGCCAGTCCAGTTACTGGTAAGCGGTTGCTCCTAGGATGAAGATAGCTGGGGTTTCGAAAATCAAAATGTCATTGAATGCCAAGGGACAATGGTTATATTATTTTTTGGAGATAGACATTGCTTATTACTTATTTGGGGTGACTGTTACTTGATACTTCTCTCACCAAGCCTGGATAATGTCCACACATTCCTAGATTTGGGCACGGACGGCTCAGTATTTGAGGATTTGCAAATGTTCTGTCCATTGAGCAATCCTCATAGAACATCCCCACTTCCGACCTTATGGTGGAAGAAAAATGAAAGATGAAGCAACTGAAGGTGCTGAAGACGTACCATAACCCTGAGCATCCTCTGCAGTGACATTCTTGAACTGAAATAAATGACTTGCAGCTACTACTACCATATTCATTTGTATCAGAGATGACTCCATCTGACGGAGAGTTTTCCTGTTGATTCCCATTGACTCCCATTATTTGAGGGCGCCTTGATGCCACATCGGATGACATACTGCCTTGGTATTAAGTGTGGTCACTGTCACGTCACATCTCGAGTTCAGCTCTTGACTCTATGTTTGGACCATGGATGTGATGCTATTGGGAACAGAGTGAACCTTGTGGAATCCATACGGCACCTCAGTGAGCAGAGTACTGCTGATCAGATGCCACTTGATGAACCCTTCCATTACTTTCCTGATGATGAAATGTTGGCTGATGCGACTGGTTTGGGTTTGTGTTGCGTGTTTGTGTATCACGTCCCTGGGTGATTTTTCACATATTTGGGTAGATGCCTGTGTTGAATCTGTACTGGAGCAGCATGGGTATGGCACAGAGCACTATCGGGTTCACAATTGCCGGAATATTCTCGGTAACCATCGTCTTGCTGAAACCAAGGTTCAGCGGCTTCTATCTGGGGCGTCATTGAAAGAATCAGACAGACCTTGCCAAATGTTCTCTTCAATCAGCAGAAAATGAATCAAATCCTCCCTTTGATTCACATCTGCAGAATTCAGATCAACCAAACGAAGCACAAGGGATATCTGATCTTCATCGCTCAGACCAAGGGTACTGTCCAGAATAATTTCAAAGTTTATTGCAGCCTACACCTTTACAATAACGTTTAATTACTTCACTTGAAACACCAACATCGAAATTAGGTCAATTTGAATACGAGATGCAAGTAAATTGTCAGGAGTGTATTGGTTTTTGATGCATGGGACATATCCTTGCATCAAAGGGTCGATTTTAGCTCTAACCCCAATTACTCTAAGAAAGGACTCATTTTTCTGTTCATAAAGTCTTGCAGGAGTTCAACGATATTCTGAGTTATGATCAACTAAATCTGACCGGCTGCAATAATGCCTCTCAAAGTTGCTTGTAAATTTTTTCTTCACCTTGTTTATTTTTCGCTGTACTTACTCATCCTGTGCCTTCATTTCTGGGAACCCGCGCTTTGTATCAATTCATTTTGTTGCGTTTTTAATATGCTCCTTTGATAACTCGATGACTTTGCAATCTTGCATTGCGTTGTTTCCAGGCACTGCAACATTCTTTCATAACCTCCGTGCGTTTTCTGAGCAGCACAATTTGCAGCAGTATCAAAAAGCCGCATAAGCGTTTTTGTCGTGGACACCAGGCAATTTGCGTCAACCCTTTCCCCGTTTGGCATTTTCCGTGAGCTTAACTCTTCTGAAAAGTTTCATCCTCATCATCATTTGGAAAGATACAGGCACTTCCCATTTTTTGTCACAGTGGGGAGGCCCTCTCCCCACTGGAATGTCTATCTTCTTTTTGTTGAATAAATCTGGCCAATTTGCTGGATCATATATTACTTCTTCAGTGGGAAGCACGTCGGATGAATTCGCTATTTCATCAACCTGTGCATGTTTTGCATTAATGTCCAATCTCTCGGCCTCGGTGGTACATTCGCTGGATTGCATTAATTTAATATTTTGCAGATTTGCCGCAAACTGTTTAACAGCCTTCTAGTTTTCCGGAGAACATTTCAGAGTCTTGTCTTTCTCTCGTTTTTTTTTCTGTCTTTTCTTCAAACCCAAACAATATTTCCACCATTTTCTATATCTCTGCTGGTCCCAGCCATTGAATCCTAAATACGAATAGGGCCGCTCATTTGTGTCTCTTAAACAGACACTTTCAAACTTTTTCGGAAATGAAAGGTCGCCCGCATTCACAGTTCATATCCCACCCTCAAAGCGCGATGTTAAGCGTGGTTGCAACAATTTTCCATACCCGAGTCACGGCTCTGACTACCACACTCTAAAATCGAAGCACCTGCACTTTGCCCCCTCCATCCTATCACATTATTTAGGACAGTGACATTCTGTTTCTATTTCCCATCGCTAAACCTTCTGCGAAATTGCATTATTTTACATTGCAATGCAATAAATTGCATCTGCTAATCCACTCCCTAGTCTGCTCGCCACTCCATGTCCTATTGCAACGGCATCGAATTATACTGACTGGTTAATTCCAGCCCACCATGTGTGCAATACTACCACATTTTGAGACGTCATGTGATATTCCAAGATACAACTGGTTTATAAGGAGGAAAAATATTAGAAACCCAGATTCGTGAGGAACAGTACTAGCTACTATAATCCAGACTGAAACAAAACGATAACAAACAGTTTCCGTTTTCAGTGCTTTACCGAAATTGGTGCAATTGGAAAGCAACCCCTCCCCCTCCCACAACCCGTGCCTCTGTCCTCTTTAATGAGGCTAAATGTTCATAAGCAGCCTTATCTGCGATAAGTTGTCAATTAATATCTCAAAATCCAATTCGCGTGTATTCTCTTCATTAATCTTCTCTGTTGTAATATCAAAATGCAACTAGTTTGTACAAAAAGCTTCTTATTTTAAGGCATGGTGTAAGAAATCAGTGATCATTCTTAATTAACCTCAACAGTCTCCTATTCCTGGCTAGACTGTTGGCTGTCAAGGCGGCTTTAATTCCTCCTTAACTGCTGCAGCTGACTAGTGAGAACAGAGAATTAGAGAGAGCGGAGAGCTGCGCACAAACAGGTGATAATTTCAAAAAGAGCGGGGTTTGATGCACCAGGGCAGAAAGTTATAAAGAGAGGGAGCCGAGCTGCCAGCGAAGAGATTTAAAAAGAGCTACAGCGAGATATTCAAAGCACGGAATAGAATAGTGGGAGCCAGATAATCAAATCACAGATTGGCAAGTAAAAGGCAATCTTCTCCCAAAGCAGAGAAGCATAAAAATGCGCGGAACTAAATAGCTAGACCAAAGTTGTGTAAGAAGCAGGAATTATTATCTAGGAAAGTGATCTGGCGATAGTAGAACAGAGCTGTCAGACTGGAGAAGTAGGATGCGCAATAGCTGTGCAGCCACAGAGACAATGATATTTCATTATTATACATTAAGGGGGTTTTGGCGTCAATCGCTCGCACAGCAGTTTTCTCCCAGACTCAGGTACCCTTGAGAAGGTGGTGGTGAGCTGCCTTCTTGAATCGCAGCAGGTAAGCCTACACACATAGAGCTCAGAGGGAGGGAGTTCCTGGAATTTGACCCAATGTCAATGATGGAACAGGGATATATTTTCAAATCAGGCTGGTTAGTAGCTTGGAGTGGAACTTCCAGATCGTTGTGGTCCCTTGCAGCAGCTGCCCATTATCCTCCTAGATGGTTACGGTCGTGTTTTTGGATTGTAATGCCTAAGATGATTTCGAGAATTCATGCAATTCACCTTGCAAATAGCACACACTGCTGCTATTGTTCGTCGGTGGTGGAGGGAGTCAATGTTTATTGACCTGTTGTCAATCAATGGCTGATTTGCCCCAGATGCTATCATGCTTCATGACTGCTATTTGAGCTGCAAGCACCCAAGAAAGTGGAGAGTATACCATCATATTGCTATATTGTGCCTTGTTTATGGTGGAAAGGAATTGGGGAGTCAGGAGGTGTGTTACTCGCCGCAGGATTCCTTGAATCTGAACTGCAATGGTAGACGTTAATTTTATATGGCTATTCCAGTTCTGCTTCTGGTCAATGATAACCATTACCATGTTGATAGTGCCAATTTCGGCGATAGTATAACCATTGAATGTTAACAGGACATGGTTTGATTTTCTCTTCTGGAGATAGACATTGCCTGGTATTTGTATGGTCTGACTGTCCTTTTCCACTTGTCAGCAAGAGCCTGAACATGCTGCATTTGGCCGTTGGCAACCTCAGTACCTCAGGAGGCACGGATTGGGTTTAACATTGTGCAATCATCAGGGCACATCACCATTTCTGACCTTACACTAGAGAGAAGGGCATTGATGAGGGAGCTAGACATCATTTAGCTTTGGATGCTACACTGAGGAACATCAGGAACTACAAGGACTGGGAGCTGAGCAGTCAAGGTGTATACTGAAAAAGTGCAGGTGCCGAAAATCAAGAGGAAACATTTTGAGAAAGTGCTAGCTGAGCCGGCAGTGCGGGCAATTACTGATCCAGGCCATAAGCAGCCAGAGTCAAGACATCAGAAACACTGTAGATGCTCGAAAAGACGGGTCATGTATGCTTTGCTGTGAGAGCAATTAAATTTTGGCAATAATTGTTTCTCTTGCCAACTATGCCCCTCATACCATCAGCGAATCTGGCTTATTTTTACCGTGAATTTATTCAAGGACAGCTTTTGTACTTTTCAATTTAATGCCACTTTGATTGACTTTAGTTCTGGCCAATCATTTTAGCGGGTGATTAGAGTCGTTAATTAGAGATCGTCAAGATAATTTTGGATTAATATCTGAGAAAAGCGAATGACGCAGATAAGAAGCAAAAGCCGGAGGAGTGGCTGCCGGCTGCACCTTCTTTCAAAGAGACAATAAGGAAATGAAGGGCCAAATGGTCTGCTTCTGTGCTGCAACCCGACTATGGTTGCATTCAACAAATGGCATTTAAGTTAAGTAAATTATACGAATATGCGACGAGAGGAATTACATTACATATTTTCACATTCAATATGTGTAGCTATACAAAGACGGAAGTTGACGGTAGGCCGATGTGTGATCAGAGGTTAGTTGGCTGGGAACTCAGATAACTAGTTGAAGGGTCACTCGCTTGATGAGTGGATATCAAGTGAAACATGTTAAAACATTGAAGAATTATGATAACTGCCATTTGGTGGCTGTGTGTGTGAAAGGACCAGATAACATGAAACAGAGAGTTTTGTGAATGAGCATGTGGGGAGGAAGTAGCCCCATTAATCATGAAAAAAAAACAAGTATGAGCTATTTGCGTTCAAATGAATCGTAGGGAAATCGGATTTAAACGTTCTGAATCCAATATTTGGAGTCGTCTCTCAGCCCGATGGATCATGGGAATGAGTGATCAATTGCGCCAATGCCCGTCCTTTCACAAAACACATGATGACCAAACCTTCCTTCTTTTAATCATGTGACGTATATGGAACTCTGAGAAGCAGCATATTGTGCTACTGTCCGGTATCTGGAGGGTGCCAGACTTCATGCAACTTGTACTGTAAATTTGTGCCATTTTTGTCTATGTGACATTTGTCGAGTTATCGTCATCCAGCTGGTGATGTTTGGGGTGTTCTCCTTTTGAAAAGAACAACTGTTCCAATGAACATAAGCCTGTCAAAACCTGGCATCACATTTCACCTTTTCAAACTCTGCAACCCAAACAGGGGCTGTTCAGTATTTTTATAAGTATTTATTATTATTGTTATCACCATTTACAATTCACCATTGATTACAGTACAACGAGAAAAGGAGTTCAATTTGACATTATATTATAAATGAACATTTTTAGTAGAGATATTATTTTATCCAGAGTGTTTAAACATTGTTACAGTCATTTTCGTTACATGAGGGCTTTCAGGGAACAAATCTTATCTCCTCCTGTAAATGTCAATGGGATTTCAGCTGTAATTTGCCTGATTTTACGCACAGTTTCACAAGATACTGCATTGTGCTCTGCAGCTCCCCGCTAAACTTAGCCTGTGTCAGAACATACATGAATGTATTTGTGCAGCAACTGAGGACCCCAAGCATAGATCCAACTGACTCTAGCTCATATGGGACAGATTTCGATATGATTGTTACACGCAGAGAGATAAAATATATAACCGGAGTTGTCCAGAGAAGTATAAAGCTGCTGGTTATACTGAAGAGTAAAATAATGGACTTTCTTCGGCTTTCTATTTCAGAGTCCTTGTGATGCTCTCCGCTGCTGCAACCACGGAGACCCCTGCGAACTTCACTGGCGAAAGAAACACGTCTTCCCGTCAAAACATTTTGCAACAAAATTAGAATAAATGGAACACATGGGGTCAAGATAATGGTAATCAAGTCAAATGTGGCCCATTCAGCAGAAATGAAAAATGTCTGTTTTAGGACACATCCATGATTTACATTGTCTATTATATACACAGGTTCATACGCAAAGTACCAGGGAATGTGTATCAAAAAACTCAAAACACACACCACTGAAATGACAGCTACTGCAGTAATTTCCGTGCAATATTTTTTTCGAAGTTTCTTACAACATATGACCACAAAACGATCGAAGGTGAACACCACTGTTAACCAGACAGAGGCTGATGTGACGACATAAGTGAATGTCACAGTTAGGTGGCACACCGTGCTCATGGTCAAGAATGAAGCAGGGAAATAATTATTCAGCGTATTGTTCAAAATGACTTCAGCACAAACAACCAGGAGATCCGCCGTGGCCATGGCGATCATATAGTGGGTCATACATTTTGAGAGGCCACACTTTCCTCGGGAAAGAATCACAATAGCAGCAACATTAACTGTAAGAGAGGGATAGAGAGAGCAAGAGGTAGAAGGCACAGATGAACATGATTAATTTTCTTCCTGTTGCAGCAAACGTTCATGCATTTGACCCAAATATGCACAGTCTGCATTCCGAGGTGAGCAGGTTCTAAATGTAAACTGGAACTACTGAAATTGGAAACATCAGTTGATAATTCGCTTTTTGGAAGCAACAGCTTCAACTTAGAATGGACAACTATTGCTCAATAACGATTGATAATGCTGAGGGCGAATGTGTCCTGGACAATTTGAAAGCACACAAACGTCTGGGCATGGTGAATATTAAAAGGTAAATGGGAGGTGAAAAGTGTCAATTCATGTGTGTTTGTGCAATGTGAAGTTGGAGATGAATGCAGAAAAAAATATCTGGGCCAATTCGAGATCTACTTTGGAAGAGGTAGTGGTGCAATGTGTGCTGATGTGATAAGTACTGGGAAGGATTACTGTGATACAGGACTTACAGCTTGAAGGTAAACTATTGCCCAGGGGCACGAACTTACTCTGAACGCTTCTGAGGGTAAAGATGGGATGGTAAATACGCAGGAACAGAAAATGGTCACTGAGCTATTTGAAAGACCACCATCAATCAGGCCGAATGCCAGTTTACGCAGGAGTTATCACAGTGGCAGTACAATGACAATCAGTACAAGGTGAAAATCTTATGCAGGTCCCCAGGCAGAAGTTTTATTCGGGGATGAGAGCTAATCAGTCATGTGTTTTAAGTCAGCCTGAGTAATGTGAGATTGTTATGCTGGCTGAGCGTTGTGCAGGATTATTTCAACTGAATGCATCGCTAAAACATTGCAGAAAGACGGAATCAACATTGCTCTTCAGAATGGGTGCAGTTGGTGCTGATCAAACGGGCAGTTTAATGGCCGACTGGGACCATTGACATGGCTGTCAGTTTGAGTGGGCAATATTTATTCGCCATAGGGGCACATTTCTTTCAAAACATAGCCAATGAGCAATTTGATGATGCGACTCTAGTGAGGTCATAACTAGCGTTTTGCTTCCGAGTGACAGGACAGAGTTCCCATTAATTGATGAGCTGCAAAACAATCACTTTGTTGCCTAAAGGGCAGAAGGGAGTCGCTTGTGTCTCAAGTACAGCATCCGTGCAAAGTGATTTGAAATGTGAAGCTGACAATTAACTTTTGCATGGCATCAAGTGCAGAAGAGCGCAGTAAAAATTCACCATAATGGGCACATCAATTTGAGTCTGTAGACTAATATTTGTTCAGAAAAGTGAAATTACTAATTGTCGATTACCTGAATAAAGACCTAGCACCTAACACACCCATGTTTAAATTATTATTCTCTACTGCTTATTTCATTTCATATTGGTCAGGCTCATACAACCCATGAACCTTAGCTTTTTTTGTTAAAAAGCATATTTATTTTTTTCAAAATGCAGGAACACCTTTAGAGAATTAGCGAAGTTATTCAATGCTGCCTTATTTTACAGAAGATTAACCTCAGATATTTATACTGATTACTGATGGAATTATATGATCTATATAAATCAAGCTAAATTGACGTGAGCCTCAGATATTCACGGTTGCATTATGATTTCTGTTGTTTACTTAGTAAATGTCCATTTTAATTTTGTAGAATATATTTTCTAAGTGAATCTCACTGAAATAATTTGTAGCTGCCAGATATGTAATAATTTGATGCGCACGTTTATTAGATTAGTTTCGGCATTTCAAAGCAAGTTAAATATCTACAGACTGAATTATTATCGAAAGTATGCAATCGGCTCGCTACCGAAATTTCGTTTGTCGTTCTGGTGGCGATGCTATCAGACAGGATGTCATGGCTCTGCAAAGGAGCAGAATAGCTTTCCAACTGAAATCTGCAGTCAGATTGGGGAGGCACAGATTAGTGAATGGATAGTGAACATTCTCAAAATAATGGGATGAGTGGATAGAAAGTTATTTCAAGTACTAACTGGTTTCATGCCCGTGCAACATGGTGCAGACTGAACGTCGATTTTTCGCAAACTTGAACATAGGGAAACAACAATGCATTGAACGTCTATAAACGGAGTGGTGAAGTAACAATTTGGATCATATTATTTCAGTAAGTTGTTGGTTAATGATTCAGATGAACTTTGAATGAAGTAAGGCAAATTAGTCGGATAAAGCTTTTTATATTTTTGAATCAGATTCCAAGTTGGCAAGCTTTGGCCATACAAACAAAAAATGAATAAAATCTATTCGTGTTACATACACAGCCCAGTTGGCAGCCTCCGATTCACAATTCCCTAACTGGAATGCAAGCATCAAACATTGATTGACTTAATGGAGCTGTCAAAGATAATCACAAACAGCCTTGAAAACGCCAGGCAATGTATAGAAGTTAAAGTTTGAACTTCTCTTGACCATGTAGGTTGCAGTGGTAAAGGTGGAAAGATTAGAATTCAAAGCTATTTTGACACAATTGCAGCTTAAAATAAATGTCGAAAATGAAAATTGACCTTCATTTACCCGGTACCTATTATTATTTGAGCAAACCTAATACTTATGTTCCTTCAATGACATGCATTTAAAATGAGAGACATAATTTTCCGTGCACTATTATGAATTATACAAAGACTGTAGATAAATTATCAGCACTTGAAACAGTACTGACGAGCACTGTAAATAAGGAAACAGCTTTAAAAATATAGTAATTTAAACGATTATATAATGAATCAGCCAATGTTTGAACAAAATAATTATCAATACTATTATCCAATAAATTATCAGTTTATGTCCAGAAATTGCCTCGGAAGTAAACGTTGAAATGCCGGAGGAATTAACTACCAATTATCTGCATAATTAAATAGTGACATATCCAAACCATTATCCACTATTTCGCTAGCACATTAAGTATACAGGCAACAAATATATTATCAATAGTATTCACTGCTAACTAAACTAGAGAAATGAACATTTATATATGCTACAGAATTAGCCATTGCTCTCTGCAACTGCAATGTGCTTCTGGCTTGTTATTAATTGCTGTTTGGGAAGAGTAACATGGAGCAGGTGCAGTGCACTTTGGCTTATGTGCCTATTGGTGTCCTTTCTGCAACCACGCGAGTCTGAAGAACTGCAGAGCGAAGGAGGTTCCTCCAGCATCCCAAATCCATATCACTTTAACAGCAATGTTCTATTCGCAATGTACGTACAAAATAACAATTTTCTATGGCATATTTTGCATGCAAAACAGATCCTTAATGGGTACTTCATTTGTGAATGTTGTTGCGAACGCACAACCGAGTGTGATCCACTGAATTGTGTTTGTAGTTATGACACATTGCTGCCGGCTCCATAGCGGCAGTTAGACAGGAGAAGTGACACAAATCCTCCAGTGCAGGTACAAAACGCTAATCGTGATTTAAAACCATAAAGAAACATTGCAATAAGTAGAGAGCGGCCTGGATTTTACGTTTATCGGCAGCGTGAGATTAGAGAAATGTAAAACCAGCCCTTTTCCTACTCACCCGCTCTTAGACCACTTCCCGCTCCACAATTCGTTAAATTCCTACGGGGAGCACGCATTGAGTGATGCAAAATGGGGTCCGCATCCAATCGGCAGTGAAAGCCTGAACATTGTGATTCAGAGTGTAGTGCGGTGAACAGAAAGTTGGTATGGCTGCAAGCTCAAGTCCACCTGCTCTTAGAAACTGTTTTTGCAAAAATGTTTTTCGTTGAAAGCTCAGGCAAGAAACAAAAAAGAAAATGATATGTTAACCTGAAGGCGCTACCACCTTCCCCAGCACAATCTGTTGCTACATTTAATCATGGTCCCGGAGGCAGAACATCTCTTCCGCACGATTGTCGTCAGATGGTAGCTGTGCAGAAGCATTCCCTCTCCTCTGTGCCACCACAAGTGCAAACCTCGAATCAAGAAAACATACGATTGAGTCGTTCACAAACTCAATAACTTGCTAATTAGTAACTTGTAAAAGGAGGGCCCGCCCGTTCTCCAACTGCAACTGGGAGATTCATGTACCTGACGGCATGAGACCCAATTCACGTCATTGATCTTCGTGCAGATTCGGCATTTCTGTGGGGGGTGGGTGGTGGGTAATCGGCCTTCTGAGAGATGAGGGGGGGTGGGGGGTGGGGGGAAGGTGATTTGCAGACAGATTTCCAGCCAATCATTTTGGTTAAATTTGTAGCTATTCAGAATTGAATTCAAAATGTACGTTCTCAGTTAGGGGCCAGTGTTCTCCGAAATGATTTACGTTTAAATATGCATTTTGCATTTAATCTTTGTTGACTTGGGAAAAACAGCCAGGGCCGTCACTTCAACGCAAAAAGGCCATCAATATTCATACATTCGTCATCGTGCAGCATTTTCATTTCTCTGGATATTTTGACAAGATTAGCACCTTCACTAATTCTTCTTGAAAGTAAGGGTTTTCTTGTGCTGCTGTCCATGTGAATGGGGTGCTGAGAGAATGCTGCGAGCGATGGATTTCCAGGTTGTCGATCCAGTGACAGTCATGGAACGGTGATCGAAATCCAAGTCATATTGGTGTGTGACTTGGAAAGGGTTTTGTAATTAAGAGTGTTCCCATGCCTCTTCTGCTCTTGTCCTTCCTGGCTCTCGAGGTCAAGTTCAGAAACGACGGAACATTGCAGACATCTTTCATATGTCCACAGCAGCAACGATCATACCTAACTACTCGGATTAACTTGGTGAAATGCACGACAGGGCTACTTGAAAGCAAAACAGCATATTCAGCATGAGAGAGACAGGGCTCATTCATCCCCCTTCCGAATTTCGATAGCTGAGCTCTGAAGTCCTGTCACATTGCCTTGAATGTTGCTGAAATATTCTGCAAGTCACTGTAGAATTGCTCTCACCAATATCCCCATTGGCAATGATTGTGGAGCGCAGCGCACCGGTGCATGTACAAGGCTGAAGAATTTGCAGCCATATTCACCCTGAAGTGACGGCTGGATGAACCATCCCGGCCTGCTCCTACGGATGACAAGTATCACAGATGCCAGATTCTCGGCACTCGAAGTTAAGGACTGACTAAAGGAACTGGATGATGCAGAGAATATGCGTCCTTTTAGATAGTGTCAGTATTACTGGTGTTCAGTGCTCCAAACTAAGCCTTCCTATCCTAGCTGGTATGGTGCATTTAAAGAGCTGGCATATACACAAAACTGTAAACATTTTCACAGGCACGCCTATCCACAAAAAAGTAAGGACAAATCCAAACAATATCATTACAGCCCCATCTGCTGACACATCATCATGATCAAATGAAGAAAAGTATCATGGAAAATGCTTTTAATCGCCACGTACTCGGCAGTAAACTGCTCACTGATGCTCACTTTTTGCTTTGTGTGAGCTCCAGCTCTCGTTTCGGCCGTGGTCCAAACATGGCCAAATGTTTTGCACTGATAAGGTGAGGAGAGAGGGGCTGTGTTTTATATCAATACAGCTGTTATCACACTGTGGTACCAATGAGGGCTATGATAACTGTAGTCGATAAGAATAGGGGGCAACTTCCCCACTGCTTGAAGTCACACCAAGCAAAAACGATTTATTTTTCTTTTTATTTTGTTTTGCAGGTGAATCATCTCCGCCCCGTGACATAAATGGATGAGAGCCTCATGGCAACGTCCTGAGCCCAAGGATCTGAAGCTACTCCATCAATGAACTTCTCTCCATTTGAAACAGAAAAGGAGGTTTGGTGTGGTGGGGAGGGGGTTGGGTAGTGGGAAGAGCTTGTATCAACTGGTGATCGTTAAAAGTTCAGCACCATTCCGAACTCAACAAATACTGATGAAAGCCGTCCCCATGTGTATCAAGACCTGGGTAATAGCCAGACTTGTGCTGAATAATGACAAGTAATATTTGCCCCACAATATTGAAAGGTAATGACCACCTGCACCAAATTAATATCCAACATAACACGCTTGAGATTTAATGACATTACCATCGCTTAAGCCCCCATTTTCAAAATCATTGGACAAGCCATTGACAAGAAACTGTGACTAGAAGGACAGGTCAAAATCTGAGACTGCTGTGGTGAGCAACGCAACCACTGACTCTCCAAAACCTTTCCTCCATCTAAAATGCATAAATCAGGAATGTGATTGGATCCGCTACACCTGCCTGGATGATTTACGCTCCAATTGAATTCAAAGATATTGACTGAATCCAGGACAAAACAGGTTGCTTGATTTGGAATCATTCCGTAAATTTAATGATTCATACTGCTTATCCTTATCTGAATAATTCCTCTTACTGCGTTTAAAGTTCATATGAATCTGCAGCAAACATCTGATTGAAATTATATTATCCAAAATGGGGAGTATCCACCCAAATTCTCGGTATCACTCAATTGTATTACTGCTTTCCTAAATATCATTTTGCAACACTTTCAGTGTGCACCATTTTTCATAACCTTGAGTACACGTGGTACTTAAGTGAAATCTCATGATATCACATATCACATTGGCAATGAATGTCTCCTCCTGCTGACCAGCTCCCGTTCCCCTCAGCGGATGAAACAATGATCATCAATGGCCGACGTTTTGGGGAGTGAGAAGAAAAAAAAAACGCTTTACATCGGGGACCTCTATGTCTGTGAGCAAGAGAGGATCAGTGGCACCACTAATGTCCGAGCTGGCCGACTCATAACGATAACTGCTAGACTGGGT
The DNA here is from genome assembly GCF_017639515.1 of Carcharodon carcharias. Classification (NCBI taxonomy): domain Eukaryota; kingdom Metazoa; phylum Chordata; class Chondrichthyes; order Lamniformes; family Lamnidae; genus Carcharodon; species Carcharodon carcharias. Next base: position 1,439,577 of record NW_024470775.1, read on the forward strand.
CTTTGGCAGGTGGTCAGGGAACAAACCAGTTGCAAAACTCTAAGTGAATTCGCTGAACAAAACTACCCAACACAGGGGCATCTGTCCATTAAAGGATTGATAGTATTGACCACCGCACGGTCCTTGTGCAGACGAATTCTGTCTTCAGATTGGTGCTTCCCTCCATTGTATTGTGTGAGACAAGCATTGTGCTAAATGGGGTAGGTTTCACGTTGATCAAGAACTAACAAGTGCGCATTCACGAGGCACTGTCGACCATTGGCTCGAGCTGATTTGTGCACAACCATAATTTGTAACCCCAAGTCCAGCGTGTCCCCAAATCTGCAATTTTCATGTGGTCTGTTTATGGTGATGTTTCTGATGCCAGTGAAGCACTCTACCTTGCTCCTTTGGTGTAGATTTCATTAGGTTTTATTGTAGAACTGCGACAAGGAATGTTCAACAAATCACTTATTGGATTACTGTTAATTAACTGGGATTGTCCTAATAGAGACATTGACAAGGCTCCCCCTCTGCTTTCTGGAGCATTGGCAAATGAGAAGTGATCTCACGGAAGCATTCACCCTTCTTATAAGTTTCGGTGGTGTAGATCTTGGATGGATGATTCCACTGGCGGGTGTGTCTAAAACCAGGAAAAGCAACAAGGTCTGCATTTAGAACTGAGATGACGAAGAATTGCATCACTCAAGGAGAGGTAAATGTTCCAAATTATGTACCGCAACCTTGGCAGATGGGCAGTCATTGAGTATGTTGAAGGTGCCGATGAACCGAATGTGCAATATTAAATGCATCCAAAGATAGGGGATAGTGCATGGAATGTCGTGGAGAAATACTTTCAGTCATGATAGACTTGAATAGTGGAGCACCATCGTGCAGCCAAATGGTCAACTTCTACTCGTATTTCCTGTTTTGCTATATCCTTCTGTCAGCACCACCATGTAACATGACAATGTGTGTTTCTCAAAGCCAAAGGCGAGTGCGACAATGCTTAATATCAATCTATTGCAATTCTCAATTTAGGTTAGTTAGATTTGGAAGCAGGTTTGCAACAGCAAGAAGTGAAGGGCTAGAAATTGAAATGAGCAGAATAATGAGAACCAGATAACTACTCGGGGAGCATAGATGTTCCAAAATCGGACCATTTGTGTCTCAGTTAGCAATCTGTGTGCTAAGATAGATGTTTCATTACTTACGTCCTGGCGTCAGTACTGGTGAACAAAATTGTCAGCTAATGCGCCATTGCCATAGTGAAGTAGTTCTGCACTATAGGATGTAGTAACTTTCAAAACAGATGTCAGATCGTTTTACAGGGAAAACATCAAAGATTCCTTGCCTCTATTTCAAACATCCACATTGTCGTAGCCCTTTAGATACTGACTACCATTTAAACTTCTGCTAAATCCCACAAAACGGATCATCTGGTCATTGTCAACTTGCTGCTTGTGGAATCCTCCCGACCGTTTGCATCACTTCAGTGACTACACTTCATATAAATCTATTAAGCTGGTCGATAATTGAGGCTGTAGAAATGCATGTATTTCAATAGACAAGTGACTAAGACATCAGAATATCTTCTGCACACACAGCAATCTGTTTCAGCCAGACTACGAGATATCCTCTCTGCATACAGATTTGTAAAAATATCGCTGTCGTAATGAGTATCTGATCTGACAGTGATCCCGGTATTGAAATATCGGAAAATGGACGATAACCATTAGCAACGGCTGCAAGTATTTCAAGCATAATTTTGCAGAATGCGAATTAGCCTCTGCACAGATTTTCACAGATTGTCTTTTCTCCAATTTGAAACTCGGTTTGCACTTGATTATGATAATTATAGCAGAGCCTACACGGTTACATGACATTCCGTAAAGCAACAATAAGATGTCAGCAGTGGAGACCACGGAATGAATGATATAGCAACAGGAAGAAATCTGTTAACGTTATGGTTAAACGTACATCCCTTCTATGATGATTTCCCAAAATTAAAGAAATTATTTCATGTTATCGGAACCGGCATTTGAGAAGAAGATCAACATCCATTTATATGTGTAATGATTGTATTTAGGCTCTTACCAGGAACACCAATAGCCGCAAGAATAGGATAGAAAATGGCTTCTATCTGGCGAAGTATCTTTACTCCCATCTTTATTAGGAGGCGTCTTTCCTGCAGAGATTGATGCACAAGATGAAATGAACGTTTGACCTGAAACGTAGAAATCATCTTCTTTAAATTCAGGTCAGGAAATTAAGAGAAACACGTTTAAATCACAGGAGATTTGGAAGTAGATGCCACGTTAATTAATCTAGAGCATCAGGGTAAAACTAGAGCGACAGGATTCCTAGCATGGAACAGAGAAAAGCTGTACCTTTACCTAACATGAAGCCCTTTATTTAACTAATCAAACCCACGACCACTACAATCTCGAAAGGCAAAGGCAACATGAACATGGGAACGCCACTCGCTGAACGTTGCTCTCCAAGACACTCATCGTTTGATCCGGACAAATATCGCCGTTCCTTCATAGTCTCTCTGTCAAATTAACGGATCCCCCATGACGATACCGTGGATGTAACTACACAACAAAGACCGCAGCAGCTTACCACACACTTCACAAGTGGAATTAGAGATGGGCAATAAATGCTGGCCTTGTCAGCGTTGCCTTCATCCACGAATGAAAAGAAGGGCAAAAATTTATATTGTTAGTCCGAGGTCATGTTAATAAACGTACATTGGAAAACGAGAGCTTTGAGAATGGGTTTGTAAATGGCTCGTATCTGATGAAGTACAAAAAATGATATCCACTGCGAGAGGAGCTAACTCCTGTTGAAAGCGATACACCGAGCCTGTTGGAAAACATGAAATATGGCAGTCAGAGAAGCTGTTATATAGGCAGCAGATAAATCCCCATGAGGGCATTCATGTCCCCTAAAGAAATCAATTAGTTTCAGTCAATGAACAAACAGGTTACGTCAGTCACTCTCCTTTTGAAAGGAACTGTTTCAAAATGAAACGTCGAACAATGGAATGATGTGCGAGTTCAATAACATTCAAGGGGCTATTTTAGCGAGCAACTGGTAGATCCCATAGTGGATAGTCCTGTCGGGAAATGATTGACACACACAGCGATGTCAGGAATCAAATCGATAAAAATTTAGATCAAAGTGATTCGAGGGAACTCAATCGACCTGAACTGCCTTGAGAGGTAATGGGGGAAATTTCAGATGTTCACCACTGTCATGTGTTTCGGGACACATTCTATGTTCCAACAGGGCATACGTGTGATGTATTTCTTTGAAATGTAAGCTTCTAGAAGGAACTCATACGCTCCCCAGATCTTTCCGTGGATTCTTCTGGCACTGACACTTCCGTCAGTGACTTGACCTACATTCTCTGTCGTTGCCCATAAATTTGCACCATTCTGGCTGGAAATTATAAATGCAACCGTTGGACCTGGAAGGTTGGCGTTGTTGGTGCCTTGATGTGCAATAGTGCAGAGTGATGCTTGAACTGAATGAAAAAAAAAATGTTTTTGAAAAATTAATGGTATATATAGAGTACATCGCTGGGAAGGCAATCCAATCTGAACTTAAAACTCTTGGCCCTCAAATCTATTCTGGTGAGAATCAGTATTCACTGATTATCATCAACCCCAATCGACGGGGCCTGCAGCTTTGGTGTGGGCTGCATTTCAAACAAACACCAAAACCAGAATAGTTAAGGTCAGTAGGTCATTCCCCCACTTGAGCCTGTTCTGCAACTCGGAAAATTCATGTTTTATCTGATCCTGGTCTCATCTAAACTCTCCTGCCTGCTTTCCCCTAACCAGCATCTTCCGCCAGACCCTTCCATCACCTCCCTCACAGCACACGCATACAGCCTCATGAACCTAGTCTCCCTTATTGGTCAGTAAACAATCCAACTCATGGATATGCAACTGCCCGAAACAGATGTTCAGTGCCATTCAATCTATGACAATGACGTCATAATTAGAGGGATGCAAAGTGGTTCGGCAGTAGGAATCCATTTCCTGCCACTTGCGTCGCCAATTAAGGCTTGTTAATGTGTCCAGATCTGTTTGTCACATATTTGCCGGTATTTGTCCAAGCATGCACTCCAAGAGCTTGACACATTCATTTCAGCACCACCGGCAGCCTTTTCAAAGACGCAAGAATAAAACCTTTGACAGAGGCTACTGGGAAGATACAGAGAGAAGTCGTATTCTCGGACCAATGCGCTCTCATACGTCAGTATCCGGAGACATTCAGGTGCGTCCTGAGCATTTTTTTGCAAACTCAGAATGTTTTTCATTGGCAAAATAACTGAGGATAGAGATGTTGTAGCAAACCGTTGCTGATCACGTGCTCCAAGATCCCACAGCAGCTTTGAATAATGCACCACTCTCTTCAGTACGGAAGTTTTGTTATCTTGGCAGCATGCATTCCAGGGGCACTAACTGGATGGGCAAATTACCCACCGCCTGACAAAAACAAGCTCGGCACGTGGCAGGATTGTCTCACTGACTTCTGCAAAAAGAACATGGATTTGCCCTCAGATAGAAGATCAAGATCTGCCAGGCAGTGTTTCTTATATCACTTCCATATCAGTGCGAATCTTGCATAACCTATCGGCCTGGTAGATACCTAATGAAAACTTTCCAACTTAACTGTCTGTGAACCATTTCCAACGGTTGTTAGCAGGAGAAAATCCGCAAAGCCGATGATCTTGCAAACTGCAGCATGCCTGACATCGAGAAAATGTTCTTTAGAGCCCTGCTGGCTGGGTCAGTCAGGCCCGTTCATCCAGAAAGTTCCTGCGTACAAACAAGCCACACTCAGTGAGCACGGGAAGCTCCACTACAGGATGCCTGAAATCTCAAAGCCAAACTCAGAGGTTGCAAACTGGATCCCAATACATGGGATCCTGACACTACCTTACTAAAAGCAACGCGGTGTGCCTACGCCACATGAAGCATTCACGTGGTGCTCCAGAATCCTGATACTAAAATATGGGTTCACAGTTCTGCTTCAGGCGACAAGCCATGTGGGGATGGAAATTTGGGTACAGGGGCAAGGCTGTGATTCCAGGAGGCCCCCAGCCAATGTCCTCTACAAATGCCTCCGATATGTGGCGGTCGTCGGGCACATTTTTCTGGAAAGGTTTGCCTTTCCATACCTGATTCTGCCACTTAGCAGTCCACGTCCAAAGGGCGGCCATATAGCATGTTGTAAGAATATTCTCCAGGTCGCCCTAATGCACCGAAGCCTTAACACCAGGGAGGGGGAGGAGAATGCTGCCAATCACTCAGCTTGGCATCACCCGGTCCATCCAATCAAAAACTGCTTCCAGTCTCAGCGGCTCAACAGAGTCGTGGACAGGCTGAGCCAGAGCAAGGAGAAGTGAAACAATCTGGGACTTTGATTTCAACTCCTCAGTGGTAAAACCGGTGGAAGAAAATGTAGGTCCAGAATGTGACTCCTCAGTCATCTGAAATCGTACTGAGCCTAACGGACTTCATTCTAGGTACTGAGGGAATGCCACTGTCATCAATGAGATGAAATGCACAATTTCAGGAAGGTAGGGCACCTCCACATTTTCAAGGGCAATTTGGATCGAGCATTAACTTGGCCCATCTAACCACATCCCCGCCACATGAAAGGATATATTTGAAAATATGATTGTGAACAAAGATTCGGCACAACCAAATGTAGGAATCATCCAGTGATTTCAGCCTTTGTGGAGAACAGAGTCAAGTGCCTTAAGGAGAAGGAAAGGCGGGCAAGGTCAATTTATTCCCGCTGAATGTACTTTTTATGCAGAAATTGGCAATCGATTGTGCAAGAATAGACCTGATCTAATCTCACACGTGATATCACACTGACATTTTTTTGCAGCGGACTCACTTGTCGAAGGGCCGGGAGAAATAATCATCAAGATAGTTATACCAACTGACCAAAAGACAGATAGACAGACACATAGATGCACAGGTAGACAAACATTCAAATGGATAGACTGATTAGAAGAGAAGGTTTTATGCGGGAGAGAGAGAGAGAGAGAGAGACAGAACGAGCAACAAATGGAGCTTGCGAGTGAAAAAGCAAGGGAATGTGAGACCGAGATGGATGGATAGATAGATATATATGGAGTTGGATAGATAGTTAGATGGATGGATAGATAGATAGAAAGATAAGAACATGAAGGGCTGAAATATAAGTCCTTCTTGCAACAAATATCCCCTGTGGATCATTGACAAAGGCGACCTTGAAGCAAAAAATGTGATTGTGACTTAAAAAGAAACACAAAAACGCAATGAATGTACACATACGAATATTGAACACGAATAAAACTGGGAATTTCGCCTGACAAATCCCCCTTAATATCAAGTCAGATATGGCGTCCAGGAATTTGGTCTCTGAAATTCGATTCTGGTAGCAAATAAAACAATTTGAAGGATAGCAATTTCCTCGTGACCTTTATCATTTATGTTCATCAGTAAAGCGATTGCTATTTTTTCTACAAGAACAGGCCGACGTCTGGGAACACCGTTTAACTCAACTCATCACTCCCCAAAATATGTGCAATATCTGCAAGGGACAATTGTGGATTGCGTTAGGTTGGAAACATGGGCTGGCCAAATGGAGTTGGGGGGCTGGTGGGTGGGGGTGCTGGGTTTTGCGGGTGATGCTGCTGGGAGGGGTCCTTGTACAATTGGTGTGAAGGGAAAGGGAATTCGACCAGTGGATTGCCCAATGCAAGTGTGCTTATTCTGAGTACTATGATGTCTAATCAGTGAGAGGAACATTCATGTTGTAAATGCCAATTCTTCAACAGACAATGATGCCATTTGCGACCAGCCCCACGATTCCTTATTTGCCTTGCTGACAAGCCCCTCCAAACGCTGAAAACCTGAAGTAGCAGTGGACAATGCTGCACACGAACACTGTTTCAGTTATTTTAATCATATCCCAGCACATTCTTCAAATGCAATCGCAACATATTCTGAAACATAATATACATGCAGATCATTGTGCATAAACTCAGGAGCTCCAGAAGGATGTCAATTACTTGGCTAAATTGTCTGGATGCGTTAAACTGGACAACACATCCAACATCTGCTACCACAGAGAATAAACCATAAATGCTGACAATAACTAGCTGCATTTTATTGAGAGGACAAAAAATTAACTGTTGCATTCCCTTCAATTTTGCATCTCCCTGAAAGCCCGGAGTCTCCTGTAGCTTCTGCTGGTTAGTAACCTGTGCCTGACAGTGAAACCACTGAGCAGCAGAAGCAGGGCAAATGGTCTCTCCCTGGTTGGGATGTGATCGAGGAACTCGATTATTCTCCGGGACAGAGAATGCGGGCCATTTATTGCCTCATCACAGAGCGGGTTTTTATTGGTAGGCAATACTCATTTGCTAACAATAAATATCAGGAAAGGTTCCTTGAACAGACCAAAAAATTTGAGTATTACCCGAAGCTTAGCCGCTGTCTGTCCAGCACAATACTTACATTTCAGATTTTGCCAACAAAAGGCGACAAAGCTTTCAATGGTGCGAGTGCCTGTGAACCAGTCAGAAAAGTCAGTGGCTGATAGTGTTGGCATTACACACGGGGTTGGAGTTCAAGAAACGAAACTCTTTTTAGAAAACAATCAGAAAGTTTCAAAATATTAGGCTGAGGAAACCAGGTTTGCCACTGTCATAGTCACCACTTGCTGAGTGTCACATTTGGAGAGACCACTCTTTCTGCAATTGTGACCAAATCGTCACTATGTTAGCTGAGCGTAAGGGGAATATACAATACCAAACTTACAAGCTTGAGTCAGGACTTATTGAATATTTCAGAATCATTCTATCTTACTGATCAGACGGTTAATGATACGCGGGAAGGCACAAAGAATTAATGGAAATTATTGGAGAAGAAAAGACGCTTTGAGGGAGGAAGTCAGAAGTTATGGGGTAAGCAGGGATTTTCGCGTAGCGATGTGTGAGGGAGGAGCTAGTGTTCATGGGGGAATCTGAGGCTATTGAGGCAAAAGTTTTCACGAGCGAAGATATGGGTTGATGGGTATACCCTGGCAGTCAGCCTACGAATGACGGTGTGGACACAAGTAAAGCAGGGTTGAAGCGGGAAAATTGCATACGGTGAGACATCATGGAGGAATGGGGAAATTAGGGTTGATGGTGTGAACAGGAGTATTACGGGGTGCTAGGGTGCCATGGGAGTTTTGGGTGACGCGTTGTAGTGGTGTCACTGATTGAGGAAAAGCTGGTGTGACATGGGGGAGAAGACCTAATGTTGTTTGAGTGCAGGATGGGAGGGGAGTGCGGTAAGGCACAGATGTTGGCAGAGTAATGCTTTAAGGGTCTGTTCTCCCGAGCAGCCTCTCAATATGATAGGAGCCACCCACAATAAAAACAAAGAATGATTTTATATATGTCCTGAGCAATCAGCTCAACATCTTGATGGAAGGTTTGCTCACACATGATACAACTCCTCGCTTTTTTTCTTAGGTGAGCTCAACAGAATATTTGCATCATTGCAGGCTGCAGAGAGGTTACATTCAGAGGTTTCACCACTACAAGCACTGCAAGGTACGGGCCACGAACACTCTTTATCTCTCCATGGTATCTGTCAGGCCTGGCATGTACCTCCACAACAGCCAGAAGTCATTTTGAATTAAATATAACGTTTAGAGGTGTTTTGGTTAATCATTATCAAACAAAGTATAAAAAAAATGGACAAACACTCTATTTCTAGCGGTGAGATGAGTACGAGAGCTTTTGACATAAAGGCAGCATTTGACCGGGTGTGGCACCAAGGAGCCGAAACAAAAATGGGGCCAACTGGAAACTCGCCTTAGGCGCAAAGGAAGAGGGCACACTGCAGGATTTCCTCAGGTTAATTCCCGAGTGCCAACCAGCGTCTGTTGCTTCATCAATGTGTGTCCATCCATCATATGGTCAGAAGTGGGGATGTTCAATGATGTTTGCACAATGTTCAGGAGCATTTGCGATTCCTCAGGTAATGAAGCAGCCCATGTTTAAATGCAACACGAACTGGTCAGGATGTTGCGGCCTCTCCCAACCGGCGGGGCATTACGTGCCTGCCGTACTGGTTGTGAATAACATAGCTCTTCACATCCTTCAAAGAGTGTGGTGATGGGCGTGGAGTGTGGGTTGGATGGTTAGTCGCGAGAAACACCGTGTCAGGAAAAATAAATATTGGCTCTGGAAAATATGCAGCCTGTCACTGAATAGCTGCAAGGAAAAACCACTTCATAAAAGTGCCAGGCAATGACAATTTACAGCAAGAGAGAATCGAACCATTGACCCTGACTAAAAACGGCATCACCATCACCATCAATATCAACATCCAGGAGGCCACCATTTACCAGAAACTGATCTGGACTAGTCTCACATTTACTGTGGCTACAAAAGCAGATCAAAAGCCAGGAATCGCCTGGGGAATTACTTATTTCCTGATTCCCCAAAGGGTGTCCACTACCTATAAGGCACAAGTCAGGAGCTTGACTGAATACTCTCCACTTTCAAGGATGAAGGCAGCTCCAAAAGCACTCCAGCAACTCCTCACAATCCAGGACAAAACAGCCCGCTTGATTATCATACCAAACCAAACATACACTCCCTCCACCACCGCTGCACAGCAGCAGTGTGTACGATCTATAAGATGCTTTGCACCAAATCACGAAGACCCCTTCGGCTGCACCTTCTAATTCTACTGCCAATTCCCCGTCGAAGGACAAGGTCAGCAGATGGATGGGCACAAGGAAATATTTAATTTCCTCCCCAAGACACGGACCATCCAAGCTTGGAAAGACATCAGTGTTCCCTAACTGTCGCTGGGTCAGTATCCTTTGATACGACAATACCTCCATCCACCACCCCCTAACCACACTGTGGGTGTAGGTATACCACAGAGCCCACAACCTTTCAAAAGGCTGCTCACCACCACCTTTACCAGGGCAACTAGGGATGGTCAATACATTTCCCCCAGCCATTAAGGCCTCCATCCTATGAATGAATTAAAAAAAAAACCTAAAATGATGTTTTATTGGCCCATATGATAAACTGGGTTGCAAAAATCCTGATTCAGGAGGCACCAAACTAATCGAATCGATTGTCTCGCACAGAACTGGGAGCACTGCCCTCATCGGGAGAGATCAGGTCAGTTGGTGGAACTCAAAGTGGCTGGTGAGTGGATGCTGACGATGGTCCGCTGTAGACAAGGCTGAACCTTGACACAAAACCGCAGTTTAGCGTGACACACAGCCTTTTGCTAACCGTGATGAAGCCACTGCCTCATAAAACATCACCTAAGACAGAGACGGTTCTGCAATAATCAATTATGTTGCACCGGGAGCAAGAGATTTCTTAGTCAGGGGCATCCTCATGAAGTGGGGGACATGGGCTGGGAAGTTTATCCTTTATTCTTTCGGGGGACTGGGAAAATGGGTCGAGGCCAAGCAGCACCAGCTAAAGAGGGAGACAGGGGCAACAGTGTGATTTGGTGCCTTCACTCCCCTCCCCCACTTCCCCTGAGGCAGACCCTCCTGAAAAGCTAGACCCCCGTCGGAAAAGGCGCTTTATTAAAAAATCGCCCAGGTAGCAGCTCCCTTCAAACGTTGATTAAAAGCTACCAGTATTGTTTTACGATTGAACCCAGTGATATTTGACACTCAGCAATGGACAGCCTGTCCATTCAAAGCAAAACCAGATAGGGTGTCTGTCCATTTCTGTCCCCGGAATATGCCTGAATAGTTTTCACTTAAATGGAGCTAATGTATACACCACAGCACCCCCTATGGTAGTGACTTCCACATTCTCACCTCTCCCCAGGGAAATAAGCATTGTTGAATTCCCTGTGAGTTTTCTTGGCGAGTGTCTTTTATTTAAGACCTCCAGATATAAGCATTGTCTCTAGAGCAAACGTTAGCTCTGCATTCAACTTCTTAAAATCTTTCATATTTTTAAATATATAGATATGAGGACCCCATTCGGTTCATTCAGCCTTTCTTGTCTCGCTCCTTCTATCTCTATTTCTCTCACGTGGTTTCCAACACGTAGCGCAGTCACTTCACTGAACACACCTCTTGTGTCCCTGCATGCATACATGATGGCGTGCATGGGGGCAAGCGAGAGTGTTTTTGGCTTTCACTACTGACTAATGAATAACATTTGGTCAGAGTGTTTTGTTCATGACGATGTTCACCGCGTGAACATGTTCATTTTAAGCAGGACTCCAGGTTAAGACTCGTTTTGCCTGAGGCGACATCTTGGGTCAGGCAGTTGGAGACAGTGCCTCCTATGAAAATCAACTAAAAATAGTGAGTGCAGTGCTCATTGAGCATACTGGACACCTCCTATATTTCACCGCGGGGAAGGGAGCTCTTCGTTATTGGCATCTTGCAAGGTATCCCCTTGGAGGTCGAATGGGGGGTAGGAAGCAGGATCTTTTTTAGGGAGAAAGTGACAGGAGGGTGAAGTGTCATCAATCGCCCCTGCTGCAGTGAGAACACTTCTTTCTCTGTTATATTTCCGGTCGAATCCCTCTGAGCTGTTCCTACAGACTGTGTTCCGTCAACCTAAGCAGGAGAGTCACCGGGCAGGCTCATGCTGTATGCCAGCCAGTCCACTACACACAGAGATCGTGCAAGGTGCCCACAGATAATCTGAGAAGAATATTGTGCTTAATCGGGAATTGGGTGCAACTGAGTGCAACTGTTTCCGTGTTAACTGTAACCGGCAACTTTAAATTAATTTCATTGCCAGCCAGGAACAAAAATAGGAAAAATACTTTCAGGGCCAGTTTCAAACCTCACACTGAAGCGCACCCTTCAGTGTTTTTCAAGTCTAACGAGCGGTTTTGATGTGTGGATGCGCGGCAATGGACAGCCTGGTTGCTCACCAAACTGACCAGCAATGGGCTGTTGGATCCTTCCCTGTGATGATTCATGATTTTCCCATACACATGCCTTCGTGCCAAGCGATCAGGCTGGATTGCAAATAGCCGCCGGTCAGCCCTGTACCCAGGCAAATACTTAACAGACTCATAAGCTTCCGAGCACGACACATATGTTTTCCAAGTCAGTTGAAGGGCATTTAGCACAGAGCATCCTAACTGCATAGCGCACACACGACCAGCCTTTTGTCATGCACTCCCATACCTGAGTGCAGTTTAGACTCCAGCCAATGCCCACCTTTGGAATACAACTAAAGACGAACAAAAGTGAGAGACATTAAGGACCAGGAAGCCATTCGGCCCAACGAGTTCCCACAGCTGCAAGGCAGTGTGGGATCAATGGGAAAAGCGGACATGGGAAGAAGGGGTGGACAATGGAGAGCCAGGAAGATAGCAAGTTGGGGGTTGCGGTTGTGAGTGGGGGCGTTCAAGGGGCCGGAGCAACCGGAGTGGAAGGGAAATTCGGCTGTGCAGTTGTCAGGGAGTGGGGAGACAAAGTCTCCAATGTAGGTGCAGCTGCAGGATGTTCCCCCCACTAATCAGTCACTCCAGGGAAAAGGAAACGTTTCTCTGGACTCACTGATTAACTCACTGATTCTAAAACAAAGAGCTCAGTTCACGACTTTCAACCGTGTCCCAGGGGATAGCAGTCCAGGAATATTTTTCGCCACCGTAAGCATATGCTTAGGAGGACATACGCTTACCAAACCATCCTGTGGTAATGTTCGAATCCTAACCATGGTGACTTCCTTCTGGGGCATCACATCAGCAAATAGGTACCAGGTCCCTGAAATAGTTCCGCTTAATAGATGTTAATTGTCATAAGAGAATGCTGAGCTAGCTGGTGAGTCATTAGATGTTCTATAACAACTCAGGGTTATTCAACGTGCACATCGAAACGGACATGTAGATACGGAGCTATGTCTGACACAGATCTAGATTGATTGAGCAGTTGAGAATTTGCATCAGATGAGAATTTGGGGAAGTGAGGTCAAGACATGTTTCTTTTCCCACTTTCGTCAGCATCCGGTCATTGGACAGTTTTCCTCCTCGTCTTCAAAATAGCTGAGTGCAACATTCTGGGAACGTATCTCTGTAAAGTATTAACTAATGGGCTAATTAAATGAGCGTCAGTGTCAGCAGTGGCAGGCTGGTGCTGGCAATTTTAGCAGAATGTATGTATCGATGGAATACACTGAGCAGGATTATTATTTGTGGAAATTTTCAGGCATTTGTGGGGAGGCAATGGGGGCAAACGTTGTTTGGACACTTTGCCCCAGAAGGCAGTCATTCCCCATACGTTAGAGAGAACTTCAGATAGGTGAATAGTCAGAAGCTGGAGGGTGAGTGCACGTCTGCCGGATAAGTGGACCCAGCACTGAGACTTCAAGGAGCCTTGGCTCATGACCTTTTCAGCAGATATGACGTGCGTGCAACCTGTGCGAATGGGGAGGACTGCAAGGTAGATGAGCGGACTGATCATGATACAATGGTGAGGAATGTGTTTCGAATGGGTGGAGCGAAGAGGAATAGTAGTGACAGGCTACAGTGTAGTGATGTGTTCACTGCAATTGGAAACATGAGTCCATGCTGCTGGGTTACCTAAAAGCTATTAGCTTTTCAGAGACCTGCTCAGGCTGGAGAGGAGCTTCATATTGTAGGGACTGGGTTCACTGGGTCGTTGACCATGTGAGTACAAAAAGCACTGGAACAACTAGGAAGTAATTTCTGCATAGCGATTGGGGGAGAAAGGCACGAGGTGAAACAGCAGAAAGAAACGGTAGCAATCTATGACTATGACCGATGTGATATAAAAATTGGTGTAACGTGAATGCACCTAGGAAGATAAATACGTGTCTCAAAGAATAGTGCAGGAGAAATGAGTGCTGATCTGCTTGCACTGGCACCAGTACAGTGAAAGCGGGAGTTTATCCATTAGGGCCGTCTAGACTTTAATCCCCAGATTCCGAGTGGGATGCAGCGTAAGGAAGAAGAGATGATTTCAAAATAACCAGAGGGTGAAGAGATCATCTCGGGCAGTTGGAATAAATAAAATGGAAATAGCAAGAAGATATATCATTGAAGGTATAAAGGTGAAGGTAATCAGGTAATGGAAGGAAGGAGAAGGAATTGCAAGCTTAGGAGTGAGCTAGCAGGAAGGTGCAGTGTTTGCAAAAACGGTAATAAAACAATGAATTAATGACTCTAATTTTGAATGGCTGCAACATTTGCATGAAAACACGTGAATTCTAATCTCAAATATAACTTGATATGTCTGATCTGATAGACATTGTGGAGACGTGGCTACATGCAAACCAATGCAGGGAACTGAATATCCTCGGGCATGTGACATTCTGGAAGGAGAAGAAGCTGGGAAAAGTTATTGGGGTAGCTTTGGTGATCAAAGAGGGCTTTGGTACTGTGCTAAGAAATGACTGGTTTTTTAAATGTCAAAATGTAGAATTAGTTTGTGTGCAAATAAGGGAAAGCAGGGAGCAGAAAATATTGCAGTGAGTTGTTTATATTGCACCAACTTGCAGTAATCTAAGAATATCTCATTACATTAGAGATGCTTGTATGAAGTGCAGAACTCAAACCATGGGGGATTTCTCTGTACATACAGAGTTGGTAAAACTAATTGCTTCTGATGTTTTGGGGAACGAGTTATTAGAACAGTTGCAAGATGGTTTTCTAGAGCAGCACGTTGATCAGCCAGATAGTGCATGTTTTATTTCAGATCAAGTCTTGTGCAACTGAACATTGCTCATTGATACTCTTGATGTAAAGCAGCCGATAGGAAAGAGTGAGCATAATATGCTTTAATGTTTCAGTAAGTTTCTATGTGCTGTTTTCCAATCAGAAACAAGGATCTTAATATAAACAATGAGTCTGTTAAGGAATTCGGGTGTTCGGGGCGGGTGAGTGATTGGCTATGATAGATTGGAAAATTTTGCTAAAGGATGGAGTTGGACAAGCAATGGTTAACGTTCAAGCAATGAATACATAGTTTACAACGGAAACACATTCCTGTAATGACCAGAAGTCCGGCAAGGGAAGTCTTCAATCCGCGGGGGAGGGCGTTGGGTGGACGAGGCCTAAATGATAAATAGTAAATTTGAGATTTGCGAGCATTTTAGAATTCTGCTAATGAGGACCAAGAAAAATAATAAGAAAGAGAACATACAAGGAGTGAGTAAACCAGCGAGAAATATAAAATAAATCTCTGAAATGCTCCTCTGTGTAAAATAAAGGAAAAAAGATTACCAAATATAAATGTATGTTCAATGGCAAACAGAGTCAGGATAATGTACTTCATGTAGTAAGGAAATGACATATCAAATTAACAAATACATTGTGTCTGTCATCATGGAGAAAAATACAAAACCATCCCAGAAATGTTTGAGAAGCAGAGGGCTAGATTAAAAGAGGATCTGCTAGATTTTAATTCAAGTGATAAAGAAAGTATTTGGGAAATTAATGGTGCTTAAAGTGTATAATAACACTGGGCCTAATGATCCTTAAGCAGGAGGGCTGAAGAAAGGTGATAGTCGAGATAGCAGATGCATTGGTGACGACCATTCAAAATTCTCAGGAAGCTGTAGAGATTGGAAAGTGTCACAGGTAACCCTACTATTTAGGAAAGGAATTAGAGAGTAAATGGAACACGACAGGCCTTTCATATTTGCACCACTACTAGGAAAGATGCTCGAATCTATAAGAAAGAATGTGATAACAGGATATCTCGATAAAAATGGTAGGATTTAGAAAAGGCAACATGGATTTTGGAAAAGGAAATCATGTTTAACCAATCTGCTGGTACATGTTGAGTATATAACTACCCAAATCGATAAAGGGGAGCCGGTCGATGAGGTATCATCTTTAGATTGTTTTGTAAGCTTTATATAAAAACACATAAAAAACGGTTAGTAAGCAAAATTAGAGGTCATGGGTTGGCGGCTGTTACCAAGCTGTTCAAATTCCCTTTCACCGTGACCCTACATATGCCTCCCTTCAGATGATGATCAAATTCTCTTTTGAAAGCCACGATGGAATTTTCCCACCCTCACTATCAGACAAAGCGTCCGAAATTCTAAAGTTTATCTGTGTAAAATTATTTATATTTCCTCACATTACCATTTTCTTCTTTCCATTGCCAATCTGCTTGCACTGCATTAAATCTTCCTTCCAGCACCTTCTCTTTCGTTCTTTCGTGGTGTCTCTCGTGGTCTCTCTCAGCCTTGAAAACAGCTCTGCCTAGATAGGTAAAGATTTCATTGTTCAACCGGTTGTGGTTTGTTAAATATTCAGATCAGTCATCGTTAAACCGTCTGACAGAGGTTGTGCCTCAGTTGGAAATGTAACTTAAAGGTGCCAATCAAAAACCTTGATGTGAAGGAGCCTTTAGGAAAGAGTGAGCATAATATGTAGGAATGTTGCATTAAGTTTCAATGTGCTGTGTTCTAATCAGAGACAATGTTCTTAAATCAAAACAAAGGGGTGTTAACATATCTGGGCTAGAAGTTCTGGTTGAGTTCCCTACTAAAGAAGATGTGAGTATTTGGAGGACCATACATGATGAGGGTCGCACAATTTGATTTCAAAACTTCTAAACCTTCCAACGTTTGCACGGTACCTTACAACGTGTGGTTGAGTGGTGGGGGTGGGAAGCGTTTTCAGGAAGATATGAAGCAATGATACAACCCTACGCAACACACTTCAGCAAGGCGTGAGCAATGAGCTGTTATTCTGCGGGGACATTATACACATTATTCTGAGGATGTTGTACCCAGACCTTTCAGCCCTTACGTGCCATCCTCTGGAGAGAAAGCTAAATATTGGGATCCGTGATTTTTTTGGAGAGCTCCGCAGACACGATGGACCTTGTAATTTCATGTTAGAGGTAATTAGTGACTGGCCACCCGGCCTGCACTATTTAAAACGGGGACAGTTGTATAGCACTACTCCTTCGGTTTTATCAAATGTTGGACACAGTTAGATCTGGCTGAGTTGAAGCGCTTTGAAATAAACTGAGCCGTTGTTTGTTGGAATACATACCTCAGTCTATTGCATCTGCTTGAATTAATTTATCATTATTTAATTCATGGCGAGGATTTATTGCCTCGGACAGTTCCTGGGGCATTTCAGTCGACTACAAATTGCTGTGGTTGTGTATTCACGGTAGAACAGGATAGCTTAGGACACACTTGTGAAGCTAGAAAAAATGGTTGTTCCAAGAATCGACAATGGTGCCATGTTCACCATTAGCATTTTAATTCTAAATATTCTGTATTTCATTGAATTCATTCATCTGCTGGGGCAGTATTCAAACTCAGGCCACCAGCTCATTATTCTGGGTCGCTAGATCAGTAGCTCAGTGACAATGACACTACATCATCTCATCCTCTTAATATACATGCCACTGTTTTTTGGGCTACAGCTGAGCACCTCGACCTTGTGGCATACCTGCTGTTGATTCTGACATTGCCTCCTGCATTCTGCATTGAGCCATGTTTGCACTCTTGATTTGGTGGTTATGGTGGGTTGTGGGATATGCCGGTCCATGATTGGTGATTGTGGTTGTGACACAGTTCTGCTGCTGCTAATGGCCCACAGTGCCTCAAATACGCCCAGTCTAGCACTGCTAGTTCCGTTCTGAATGTAACACATCTAACACAGTGGGAGTGACGCTCAACACGATGGAATGATTCCTCGATGTGAAGATAACACATATAAGCCCTGTTTTAAATCAGTGACAGTACAAGATTGAGTGGTAGAATGGACTCCTGTTCCAATCAATATTGCTCAGGAATCACCAGTGAAAGACGCAGTCACCTCTCAATTTCACAATATCTTGGAGCGAGATAGAGAGAGTATCTCCCAGCAACAGGAATCCAAGTAACTACAACAGAGCTTTCAAAATCTTCTCCTGAGCTCCTGAGCGTCACAAGGTGATACCAGAGCACAGATGTTCTTTATTGGAATCGAGCGACTGTTCGCTACACTACACAATGGGGATTGGCTCCATTTTAAGAGTGATGATGAGGCACTAACTATCCCAAGCCGGATTTGTGGTAATTAACAGGGAGACAGGTCTGTGTAATGATCGAACTGGAGAAGTTTTAATAGAAAACGTCACTGCGTTTGAAGTAAGAATCATTCTAAACAAAATAAAGCCATTTTGGCCATTGAGCATCAGTTGGTGTTTTGCCAGAGCTACCAAATTCTGCCAACTCGATATCTTCTCATCCTCCATAGCTCTGTATTTTTTCTCTAATTCAATCATTTCAACAATTGCATCATATTCCATTATCCTTCCAGAATGCACTGCTGGTGCAATAATTTTTCATGCCAAAGGGCATTCAGTAACTGGCATTGATGTAGTTCATCCAGTGTCTGAAAAGCTGATGCCCTTTCACATAAGGGTACTTGTCGATATCTTCGCATCAAGTCAATTTTTGTGGTAGGTGCTGAGTGTCCGATTTTCTTGATATGCTCATCAGATCATCGCCTGTGATATGAATCTTCCTTTGTTGTCGCGTTCATTTTTCGGTAATTAATACATAGTGCTTGTCACCCATCTGGTTTCCGCACCATTACAATGGCTGAACTCTAATTAGTGTGTCTAGGCCCTATCATGTCATTTTGAAGGATAAATTCAGTTTCCTCCCGCACTTTTGTTAATTTTAGTGGTTCTCATCTCTATCCGTGTTGTCTTATTGAAACTCAATTCCCCAACTCAGTATCATGTACAGGAAATATGCATTCTCCAATGTATTTCCAATAATTGCTTTGTGTGAATAATATTGCTCTTTTCAATCACTCTGACACTTTCCTGGAAGGTTACCTAATCACACATTTACGTTCCTCAGTACTTCCTGATTTTGCAACTAAATCGGACATAGTTCAGTTTCAGAATCCTTACCTTTTACCTCTGTTCCCTTACTTACAAATGCCTGTAACTCTTCCTGTTTATCCTGTCGGTTAAAATTTATGTAAGCATATTTATATGGTGCACTGGCCGGCTCTTCCTTCTACGTTGGGTTCTTTACCACATAGTTTACCACCTTCCTTCCCCTTTCAACCTGGTAAGGCCCACAAACCATTGCCTTCAAATGTTCACCTGACACTACCAACAAAACTAACACTTTGTCCATAGCCAAAAAACTAAGAGCCGTTGCCCTTTCAGCTGTATTTGCCTTCGTTACTTGCTGAGCTACAATGAACTGTTTCCTGGTGTGCTCACATGCCTTCCTCAATCCTTCTCTGAATTTAGCCACATAGTCGAAAAGAGTAGTTTCTGAAGTTTGACTCACTGAGTTCTCTGGACTCAGTTTGAACTTTCCCCACACATCATGACCATAAATTAAATCATAAGGACTGTACCCTGTTGACACATTAATGATATCTGTAATGGAAAACCACAAGTGTGTAATCCCTCGAAAACAAGCATGTGGATAATCTAGATCAGGTACGCTAATTATAGTCTTTATGCACTGTTACCAACTTTGTAAGGCGCACTGTGAGGCAGGGTGATCCGCTGTCGTCCTAAATTGTTTTATTCCTAGGCTGTCCATAACTTCTTTAAACAGCTGTGAGATGAAATTCGAAGCCTGATCCGACTCCATTCCTTTTGGTAATCCATATCTTGTAATGAAAAATGATTTACTCCACTACAGTCAACTTTGCTGCACTTTTCCTTAAAGGCAAGCTTCTGGAAATCGCGTGGACATATATATGATTGGCAGTAAGTACTGATTCCCGCTTTTAGTCCAAGGGAGGTGTCCTGCACAATCAATCAGGACACTGTTAAATGGTTCCATAAACACTGGAATTTGATTTAAACGTGAAGATTTAACTGATGTTTGAGGTTTTCCTTTCACCTGACATGTGCGACATGTTTGACAGAATTTGGCTACATCTTTATGTAGTCAAGTCCATTATTTTCCCCGTTGTAATTAGTTTGGATTTTCCTAATTCGCAAATATACAGCGATTGGAATTTTATGAGGCACTCTCAAAATTTAGTCCCAGTCCAAACATGTTATCACTACTTCGTGCTTTACTGTACAATTTCCATCTACTGGAACAAGTCGCTGCCTCAATTTCTTCATGAACACATTGTTCTGAATGTAATTACACTCGGTAATGCATTTCTTTTTTGCTTCAGAATAAACTGTCTGGTTTACCTGCGGTAGGACTGGACACTGCAAATTTAGCTCCACTAATGAACTGAATGCTTCAGTCTCATCCACTTCAACCCTCTCGTAATAAGCAATATTTTCAAGGATTTACACAGCTAAGTAAATTTCAGCATGTCTGCCTGTCTTTTATATTATTCCACTTCCTGTTTAAACTGGTACACCTGTGGTTCAATCACCATACAATCTGGAATCATGGCATGATTCTCTTTCTGTACAAACTCTGCTGATTCTACTTCAACGGGCTGTTCAACTACAACAGGTTATTACGACACAGCAGTTGATAAAGGCTCAGTTGTTTAAATGCAAAAGGGAAAATTGAACAACTGTCTCAGCCTACACTGGTATGCTTGAGATACAACTCTGAATTCAGAAATAAAACTACCAATCTCCACGAGGTTTTTTATTTAAAAATAAAGTAAACATTTATTAATTTAACAACATTTTTTTACGTGCACACATGACTATAAATTATTAACAAATTACAATTTAAACAAGTTCTCAAATGAATTGCTCACAGGTAAACCTTCACCAATGAACCATTAACTAATAGACTTTGAATAGACACCAGGCAAAGCACAATTAACCTTAAGAATTCAAATTGCGGTTTATTTCAATTTGTTTCTTTTGCAGAAACAGTTCCAGGCTGACAGGCTGGTTTGCTCTTAGCTGTCAATGACTCGTATGTACAAATTAACTTCTGTTTAATTCTAGCTTCCGCTTTGAATGAAAATTTTCAATTGCATTACTTTTTTTTAAATTTCACCTCTCCTTACAATAATCTTTTCAATCCACCAATTTTATCTGCAATATAAACTCATGGGTTGGTGTCGTCTAGCTAGGAGCAATATTTTAACCATTCTTTTGAATGGTTTGTTCAACAAATATGCATTCCATTTTACTTTTTACGGCTTCTAATTATCTAATTAATATCACAAACTACTATACATCAAATCACCCAGCCTAGCTGGCTTTCATCCTGCTAAGATACACAGACACAAACATAGACACAAACGAACATATAATCAGGCCTCAAATTCAAGTTATGCACTTTATCCTAGGACAGTTAACGCTTTCTTTGCCAATTTCACTTTCATTGCGGACATGGGTCGTCCATCTTTACTTCTCCAAATTTGGAGAAGTGTCCCCAACATTGAGCTGACGGGTGCTGCAGCATTTGGAAAAAAATAGGTTTTTTTTTTAATTCTTTCATGGGACGCGGACTTCGCTGGCTGGACCAGCATTTATTGTCCATCCCTAATTTACCCATGAGAAGGGAGTGGTGAGCTGCCTCCTTGAACAGCCTAATGCATTTGGTGTAGCTACAACCACAGTCCTGTTAGGAAGGGAGATCCAGGATTTTGACCCAGCGACAGTGAAGGAACAGCTGATATAATTCCAAGTCATGATGGTGAGTTACTTGGAAGGGGACCTGCAGATGGTAGTGTTGTGGGTTTGGAAAGTGCCATCTAAGGAGCCTGGGTTAATTTAAGGGGCCTACGTGACTGTGTTAACTAATCAATCAATTAGCAAGACACAACACTTAGTTAATTACTGCATAAATAAATATAGGAAGGAATGAATAAATGAACATATGCATGAATATTTCTGGCCATTGAAGAAACAGCTTCGAAAAAAAGTAGTCTTGCTCTCGGGCATATTCATAATATTCTTTCACAAGGTCCTAATTTGGGGAATAGTTTCATATGAGCTGCATCGTCCATGTGCCAGTGCTGGCAGGCTTCGAGGCGAATGGGGCTTTTGAAATGGGCGGGACTTAACTTTGGGATGGGTCCCCCTCACACTGCCGCCAGGAGCGACTTTTCCAGGGACGAATGAGAATGAGGATTAGATGCTCGGATCACCGTGTCGAATAGTTCATTTACATAATTAACTGCCCCTCCCCTACCCCCCGAAAATGCAGTGTGATTTTACGGCTGTGCGGAGTCCAACTCAGCCTCAATACGTTCTCCATTTCTGTGAAGGCTGCCCCCTTGTGGCAATTCTGTGTTCCAGCAACGCCGGAGAAGCAATTTCCCCAAAGCGTTTTGTACAGCAGGAAAGGGCTCCTCTGTGGGCGCAAAGTACCAGATGCAAATTTATCCCAGCTCATAAAGGGGATGTTTCCTCCCTTCCTTAACATTTCGTACTGTTGCGTGGTCATAGCTGCTCAGAGTTGCCTCAGTGGCACCCTTCTCGTCCCTTGGAGCTGCCAATGATCTGCAGCTGACAGCATTGTACGAAGGGAGGTAATGCCATCATCCTTGTTGGGATGGTGACCTTTGAGGCGGCCCATTCGGACGCCATCTTCTGGAAAATTGCTCCGCTGGACTGGCTCCCGACAACTCCGGCTCACATATTGTCCCATCCTCATGGTGCTGAATCCACAGGGAAATTCTGCCCAAAATGTCAGAGGCTGCATCTCATCCAGAAATGGAAATGTAGGAACCATTAAGAGGGAAATTCATGTCGAAAGTGTAGAAAACATTTTTTTTTCTCTCCTGGACTGTGGCATTAAGATTGGACTTTGGTTTCAAATGCTACCATGTCTGCATTCTAATAGAGATGTTCATTCGAGCAGGAGAAGAAGAAATCACACATAATTGCTATCTCCTGGAGCAGTGTCTGCCAGGCTGAAAAGATTTTTTTTCTGGAAAGGAGACCTGGTTTAAGAGGGAGCTCCCTGATGACGGTTTCTGATGATCAATGAGCAATAAGACATGTTTTGTGTTTTGATATTGCAGTAGATCATCTGCTAGCCTGCGATCAAAAAAAAAATAAAGACCTGGAATCTCTCTCTGCTATGTTTTGCAAAACTCGAATAATCCTGCCATAGTAGCTACCTGACTACTCCTCACAGAGTTGTATCGTGCGTTCTTTGATAAACCCCAGTTAGGAAGAAAATGGGGAAAAAACAGTAGTGGCGACTTTAAAAGCAAGTTTGAACCAGAGAGCCACAGACTGCTAGTGCTCAGTGCTCGGGTCGGCCATAGCAACCTACAAAAAATACGAAATAACAGAGCCAAATTAAACATATTTAATCCCGAAGTCCAGATTGGTTCAATTGAACTGTTTAATCTCACCTTTATTTTTTTTTTGTGTCATGTGTCTGTTTGTATATAGGGGCTAAGAAGGGGTAGAGTTAAGTTATAGAATTTAAACTGGTCATTTCTTCCTGTTGCCACTGGGTACAGTCAAATTTTTTAATGAAGTGTTATTTACATTTTAAGTTTGCAAACATGGTGCTCGTCTGCTGTGAAACTAAATGGAACAGTTGTGTTGAATTGGGGCAATCCACTGGTCTAATCAATCTTTTCACATTTGCCACTGTTCGGGGAACAATGGTGATTCATGCGGCAAAGTACAATCCACATTGAGTCCTGGCAAAGGGAAACATGCCAGATGATGTTTATTGTACGCACCTGTGCAGTGATGAAATTAGAGTGGATTGGCTGGGGCAACGCAATAATATGGTCCTAATTTTAAATGATTCAGTGTCACTTATTTGCTGTTTCACTTGCAAAAAGCCCTGAAATGCGCAAAATACATACAAAACAACCTAGACAAGAGATAACACTTGGTTCCTTTTGCACTAATATAATATTTTTTTCTTTCTAACTTGGGATGTCACACTTCACATAACAACATAGGAAAAGGAGCACATGACTTAGGAGCTGGTGAAGGCCATTCTGCCCTTCAAGCCTGCTCTGCCTTTGAATAAAGCCTGGCTGATCTGTTTGTGGCCTCAACTCAAATTTAATCTTTTCACGTTTGTCTATAAGATATCTATCTAACTCTGCCTTGAAAAATGTCAATGACACAAAATCCATTGCTTTCTGGTGAAGGGTATTCCACATTTAAACAGCCATTTGAGAAAGAGAGAAAACAAAATCCCCATTTCTGCCTTAAAACGCAAAACACATTCATAAATTGTACTAGCTGGTTCTACTCCTTCCCAGGAGTTCAAATATCATCCCGTTATCTATGCTGTCAAATCTCATCAGCATCTTATTTGTTTCAATAAGTTAACCGCATGTTCCACAAAATTCAAATGAGTGTAATTCAACTCTCATTGACCTTTCAGCTCACATTTAGGCAATTCGGCCAATCGTATCGGCGCCAGACAAGACAGATCTGAGTACAAACATCCCATTTTCCAGCGCTTGGCTGATAGTTCTGGAGGCTATGGCAACACAATTCAATATCTAAATACTCCTTAAATGTTCTGAGGTTTTCTGACTCAGCTACCCATGCTGTTGAAGTATTCAGATTGTCACTCCTTCATGGGATGTGGGCTTCGATGGCAAGGCCATCATTTATTGCTCATCCTTAATTGTGCCCTAGTTCTGAGTTCAGTAAAGAGTCAACCTCATTGCTATGGGTCTGGAGTCACATGTAGGATAGATCAGTAAGAACAGCAGATGTCCCTGCCTAAGGGACGTTAGTGAACCAGATTCCTTTTTACAACAATCGACAATGGTCATCCTTAGACTTTTCAATTCAGATTTCTATTGCATTCAAGTTGCACCATCTGCTGAATCCGGGTGTCCAGAGCATTACTATGGGTCTCTGGAATACCAATCCAAAGACGATACAAAAATGGCACCGTCTCCCACTTCATAAGACAAGCCTCTTCATTCCATAAATGAGTTGAGAGAATGTTCACTGATCTGCTGCTAACGTAATTATAGATTTAATTTTCTTCTAATACAGAGACCAGAACTGGACACAGAAATTCAGATGTGTTTTCACAAGGCCAAGTATAGCTGCATCAGGTGGTGTTGGAATCACATTCGGGATGAATCAATTTTGAAAGAAATCGATATACCCTTAGACATTAGGGTAAAACATCAGTTGAAAGGGAGTAATTTATTAATATTCAATGATCCTATTGTTAGAGGTGCGGCGATTGGTCTATCTGTCTCTTTCTTTGAGGTGTGAGGAATGTTCAATTCCAACTACAAACACCAGGTGATGATCGAGCAGAACTATTGCCACCTTGTGAGCTCGTATTATATGTGTCTTCTGCACCACCTATGCTATTAAATAGTGTTCTTTAATGAAGTTAGTGTGCATCAATCCTGTTAGTTTCGAAGTCAAAATGGTTGACAGGATCAACAACTGTGTTGATCAGAGATGTTACGGCTACCATGCTGTATGAGGCTGCTTGCGGCCATGGATGTTTCACCGATTGCTCTTCACAAGGTGCTGTAGTGCTTTGTCGTTGCCTTCTGCAGTAGGGCTGACCAGGAAAGTCTCCCAGTCTTACCGCCTGCCATGAAACGCATTGGAAAAGTCGCTGGAGGATACATGAAACGCTCGACAAAATTATCAACATATCTTCTGCGGCATCAAGTCCTGAATAGGGATTCGAAGACAGGTATTCCGGATCGAGGTCGGGACATTAGCACTGCTCTGCAGGACCTCCGGATCTGTTGTAGAATTTCCAATTGTTGCTGCTGTGGCAGCATTCTCTGAGTTAACTGTCACGATGGTAGATTGTGTTTGCTGCACTAAACCTTTGCTACTTTCACTGTACCACTTTTGAGGAATATAGGAAAAGTGTAGGCAAATTCAGGAACCCCACTGAATTGCTAATAGGGGTAACTTTCATGATAGCTCCTATTTTATTACCCTAAGTTGTGAATCTGCATGTTTTGGTGATATATTTCAAATTTTGTCTGCACCCATCAGTCTGTTAACTATGCGGCATCATGAAGCTACCCTGCAAAACACCCGCTGTTTCTTACAGCAATATCACCATGTCTTAGTGCCATAGCGTGAAATCGGAAAGGACTGATTAGGCACTTGCGGCCCGACCACTGTGGCTGTATATTCGAGGTGGTGAGGGAACTTTGCACAGGCCGCTCGCTTCTTGACCATATTCTCGTCAGCTTCACTTCACGGTAAGAATTGACATGTTTACAACTTAGATCGACAGTTATTTTTTTTTCACCTTTGTACGTTTATTTTCATTCACATCGATCAAAACTGTGTCGCTGAAACAGAATAAAAAAAAAACACAGGCAAATCTTCTAATCAGTGCTCTGTGCAGTTAAAAAAAAACACAGGTTCATATTTCAAGTGCTTGGAAGTTTGGCAGCACAGAGACGTGTTTGGATGGGCATGTCTAAATTTGGACAATTTTATTTTTTAGAAAAATATACTTTATTAATAAAATTGCTGAAAGCTCATGACAACACATTTCAAAATGGGCATCACAAAAAGTACTATCACATACAACTTTACCATATAGCTCACGAGATGCTTCAACACAACTAAATGAATATTACAGACATTTCAATGTGGTCGTTACAGGCAGTCAGACAGTGCAATTGGATTTACGCTATCGACGTAGACCATGTTGCCCTCCGAGGTGCCTCAATACGATGCTGATATGTTTGGTATTTGCTGCATACGTGTAATGTGAGCCAGAAATTTGGACATTTCAAACCGTGAAATGAGTGTCACGCTCATTCTCTCTCAGTCTATCTTTCTCTCTCAGCATTTTGTTACACTGCAAACATCCAGGACACTGCAATATCCTGCTCTCTTCCCGGAAACGTGCACCTTCTCTGGAACATGGCTCGACAATATTGGTGGTGGTTTTCTGTCTCTCTTGCTGTATCCTTAGCTCTTCCAGACATTCCACGAGGGGAAATTGACAGCCAGGTGAATAATCAGCTCAGAAGAAGCAAATAGCTAATTCTTCTCAACAGTAGATTGTCAATGGAAGTACAGTGATGCCCAAAACCACCAGTTGCCGCTCCCACGTAACCCAAATTCTCGACAATATCACCCCTCCGCCCACCTCACCCTGCCCCACATGTCTGTAATGGGAATGTTCAAGTGTTTGATTTTGCATTATTTCAAATGGGCAGGTGCTACGGTGCTACAGCAGCTTCAATTTCAGGCAGGGACTCATGAAGTGATGCACGTTTGGAGCAAAACAGATGGGGAAAAGTCAAAATTAAATAATGCAAATTCGAAGGCACTTCACGCACTTTGGGCTTCACGTCCTGCATTGTGAATGACTTCGGTAGGGCTGGGGTGTTCCGGAGTGGTAGTGATGAGGTCTGGGAAGGGGAGTGGCGCAGGCTGATTGAAACCAAAAAGATTGCAGAAAGGCGTTCGTTTGCAAAAAGGTGCAATATAAAATAACAGAAGCAAGGATCACAAAAAAAGAAATCAGTATTTTGTGGGACCCGGAGAATTCAAGTTAACTGAAACAAAAACAAAATTAAAACTGTTAATAAAAATCATCAGGCAGCATCTGTCGAGAGAAACAGAGTAAACACTTGTGATCTGAAACTTTAACATTGCTTCTCTTCACAGTTGCTAATATTAGCTGTTGCGTAAATCCCCCACAGCATTTCCTTTTCTTTTTTTGTTTCTTGTGACTTATCTTTGCCTATCATGCGCTGAGAACAAGTTGCGATCCTATTGCAAACGAGGAATAATATTTTACTAAGGGAGTCAAGTACCTGCAATTGATGCGGGGATATTTGTGAATATGTTACGAGGAATAAGGGACATTAGTTCTTTGTAGGTTTCAAAATGGTTGTGGAAATGATTTTTTGAGGCTAAATAAAGTTTAATTATGTTTGATTATTCTGAGCATAATTAAGATCGGACCTGTAATCAGTGAGCATAAATGTGCTTGCGTATCTGGATGGTTCTCTGACTGTCTACCTATCTATCCGTCTATCAGCCTGTTGATCTATCAATCTAGCTATTAGCCTGCCTGTCTATCTGTCTATCGGCCTGTCTGGCTAAGTGTCTACCAGCCTCTCTGCTCATGGGGCCATCCGCCCGACCGTCCGTACATCCAACCATCCATCCATCCGTCCATCCATCCATCCATCCTTCCATCCATCCATCCATCCATCCATCCATCCATCCATCCTCCCTTCCATCCTTCAATCCATCCATCCATCTATCCATCCTTCCTTCCTTCCATCCATCCATCCATCCATCCATCCTTCCTTCCTTCCTTCAATCCATCAATCCATCCTTCAATCCATCCTTCAATCCATCCATCCATCCTTCCATCAATCCATCCATCCATCCATCCATCCATCCATCCATCCATCCTCCCTTCCTTCCTTCCATCCACCCATCCAACCTTCAATCCATCCTTCCATCCATGCATCCATCCATCCATCCTTCCTTCCTTCCTTCAATCCATCTATCCATCCTTCAATCCATCCTTCCATCGTTCCATCCATCCTTCCATCCATCCATCCATCCTTCCATCCATCCATCCATCCATCTGTCCATCTATCCATCCTTCCATCCTTCCATCCATCCATCCATCCTTCCATCCGTTCATCCATCCATCCTTCCTTCCATCCTTCAATCCATCCTTCAATCCATCCATCCATCCTTCCATCAATCCATCCATCTGTCCATCTCTCCGTCCGTCTGTCCGTCTGTCCTTCCATCTCACCTTCCATCTATCCATCCATCCTTCAATCCTTCCATCCATCGCTCCATCCGTCCATCCATCTCTCCTTCCATCCATCCATCCATCCTTCAATCCTTCCATCCATCCCTCCATCCGTCCATCCATCCATCCATCCATCCATCCATTCATCCATCCATCCATCCATCCATCCATCCATCCATCCATCCATCCATCCATCCATCCATCCATCCATCCATCCATCCATCCATCCATTCAGCCATCCATCCGTCTATCCATCCCTCCATCCATCCATCCATGCATCCATCCATCCATCCATCCTTCCTTCCATCCATCCATCCATCCATCCATCCATCCATCGATCCATCCATCCATCCATCCATCCATCCATCCATCCATCGATCCTTCCATCCATCCATCCATCCATCCATCCATTCATCCATCCATCCGTCTATCCATCCCTCCATCCATCCATCCATCCATCCATCCATCCATCCATCCATCCATCCATCTCGCTCTCTCACTCTCTTGCTCTTTCCCTCGCTTGCTGCAATTGTTTCACGCTCTATCTCGCTTTCTCTCTCTCGCATACAACTCTCTCTTCAAATCAGTCTATCCATTTGAATGTCTGTCTATCTATGCATCTTTGTGGCTGTCGGTCTGTCTGTCTCACTATCTTGATGGTGAATTCTCCCAGCCCTTCGACATGTGAGTGGCTGCATAAAAAATAAAAGTGCCAGTGTGACATTACGAGTGAGATTAGATCAAGTCCATACTTGCACAATCGATTGCCAAATTCTAAGTAAAATGTCTGTTCAGGCGGAATAAATTAACTTTGCCCTCGCTTCCTTGTTCTCAAGGCGCTTGACTGTGTTTTCCACAAAAGCTGAAGTCACTGGTTGATTCCACGATGTGGTTGCGCCGAGGGTTTGTTATTATTTTCACAATCATGTTTTCAAACTTATCCTTTCATGTGTGGGGAATGTGATTATATTGGCCACAACTTATTGCTCGATGCAAATAGCCCTTGAAAATGTTGAGGTGTCCTACCTTCATGAACTTGTGTATTTCATCTGATTGGTATCAGTGGCATTCGCTCAGTATTTAGAATAAAGTCAGTCAGGCTCAGCGTGATTTCAGATGACTGAGGAGTCCTATTCTGGACCTACATGTTGTTCGACAATGGAGCACGTTTAGTGTCCTAAAGAGGGGAAATCAAAAGCCCAGTTTTGTTCACTGCTCCTTGCTGTGCGTCAGCCTTTCCACCACTCTGTTGAGTCACTGAGCCATGAAGTGGTTTTCAATTTGATGGACTGCGTCCTGTCAGGCCGAGAGAGCGGCAGCATTCTCCTCCTGCTACCCGGTGTTAAGGCCTCCGTGCTTTAGGAAGACCTGGAGAGTAGCCTTACACCTTTCTCTTTGGCTGCGCTTTGGATGAGGAATGCTCAGTGGCAGTTGCAGGAATGGAAAGACATAAATTTCCCAAGAATTGTGCCCGCGACCGTCACATATCTGCCGCATTTGTGCAGGACTTTGACTGGGGGCCAACAGAGCCTTGCCCCTTTCTCCACTCCTCCATCCCGACAGGTCTTTTCGCCTGAAGCCGGCCTCTGAACCCCATATAATACTACCAGAATTCCGGTGCTTCGGGTGTATGCTTCATATGGTGCAGGCACACCACATTGCTTTTAGCAAGGCGGTGTCAGGACCCCATGCATTGGGATCCAGCTTGCAATCTCTGAGTTTGGCTTTGAGATTTCAGACATCCTGTTGTGGAGCTTCCCATACTCACTGAGTGTGGTGTTTTGGTACTTAGGCATTTTCCAGATGAACCGCATGACATACCCAGGGAAGCGGGGCTCTAATGAATATATTTTCTATGGCAGGCATGCTGCACTTTGCAAGATTATCGGTTTTGCGGATTTTGTCCTGCCAAAAACCTTTGGAAATGGTTCAGGGACAGTGATTTTGGAAAGTTTTATTTTACTTTCTATGAGGCCGAAAGGTTATTCAAGTCTCTCACTGACATGGAGGTTATATAAAAAACATTGTCTGGCAGGCCTTGCTCTTCCATCTGAGGGAAAATCCATGTTTGCTTTGCAGAGGTCAGTTAGTGAATCCTGGCAAATGCCGAGCTTGTTTTTGTCAGGTGGTGGATAATTTGCCCATCGACTTAGTGCCCTTGGAGTGCATGCTGCCAAGTTAACAAAACTTCCGTCCTGAACAGAGGGGTGCGTTGTTCAAAGAAGCTGTGGTATCTTGGAGCACGAGACCAGCAACCGTTTGTTACAGCATCTCTATCATCAGATATGTTGTCAATCAAAAACATTCTGAGTTTGCAGCAAAGCCCGCAGCATGCAGCTGAACGTCTCCGGATCTTGAGCTTTGCGTGCGTGTTTGTCCGCGAATAAGAATTCCCTCTGCAGTAATCTCTGTGCAAGGATTTAATTTTGGGCCTTTGAAAAGGCTGTCCGTGGTCTTGAAATGAATGTGTAATCCTATGCCAAGCTCTTTGAGCGCATGCATGGAGAATGACCGGCAAATATATGACAAACAGAGCTGGAGCCGTTAAACAGCCTTATTTGGGGCCGCAAGAGATATGAAATGGGTTCACACTGACGAACCACTTGGCATCGCTCTGATTATGACGCCATCACCAAACAACGAATGACACTGATGATCTGATCAGGGCTGTCGCATATTCATGGCTGTGCTGGATAGTTTATTGACCAATAAGGGGGACTAGGGTCTTGAGGATGTATGTGTGTTGTGCGGGGGTTGGCGGAGGGGGCTTGTGTACGACGATGGATGGGGGAGAGCAGGCAGGATAAGGGGCTGAGGCTCTGATCAGATAAACCATGAGCTTTCCGAGTTGCAGTACATGCTCAGGGCGCCGAATGACCTACTGACCTTAACTATTCTGCTTTTGGTGCTTCATTTAAATGCGGCCCAAACCAAAGCCAGAGGCGCCATCGATTCGGGTTTTTTTTATAATCAGCGCATCCATCTGCTAATGATTGTCTGCAGATGACGTTTGGGGGCCAAGAGTTAAATGTTAAGCTTGGAACACCCTCCCTGGGAGGTACTCTAGATATCGCATTATTTTATTCCAAAAATTGTTTTTCATTCAGGTCAAACATCACGCTGGATTGCGTATGTGAGTGGGTGAGCAGGAGGATTGCATCGCGTCGGGAATCGTTACAGAGGGTCGGATTGCCTTGAACGCTTTGTCCATAAACTTTCTATTGCATATCAGGTTACCACCAACACCAACCTTCCAGGTCCTCTAGTTGCGTTTATAATTTCCAGGGAAAATGGTGCAAATTTATATGCAACGACACAGAATGTAGACCAAGTCACTAATGGAAATGTCATTGCCAGAGGAAACCACGGAAAGATGTGGGCAGAGTAAGAGTTCCGTCTGGAAAATTAAATGACAAAGACACACATCCGTCACGTGTCCTGTTGGATGCATCCCGAAACGCAAATCCGTGGTGAACACCTAAAATTTCCCCACTTCTTCTCCTGGCGGTTATGGCTGATTGAGTTTCCTCGAATCATTCTGATCGAAATTAGTAACGATTTGATTCCCAACATCGCCCTGTGGGTCAATGATTTCCTGCCGTCACTATCCACTATGGGATCTACCCGTTGCTCATTACAATGTAGCCCCTTCAATTGTATTGGCCACAAACATCATTCGAATGTTCGCAGTTTCACTTCAACAAGGTGCCTTTCAGAAGGAGAGCGACTGATGTAACCTGTTTGTTCAATGACTGAAACTAATTGATTTCTTTAGGGGACAAGAATGCGCTCATGGGGCTTTTTCTGCTCTCTACATAACAGCTTCTCTGAATGTCATAGCCTTGCTGGCAGATCTCTGCACCCTAGTGTTGGGTTCTCCAGTGGGCTGGCAGGTGACATTGATCAACTCGTGGTTGTACAGTCAAAGGTACTTGAGTCATTGGCATTTTAAAGTAATAGAACTGCACAGTAGCCGCTCAGTTCTGATGTGAACAATCTGTTACGCCAGTCTGTTGCTGCCGTCAGGACTTTGCTGCTGTGTGGACACGTTTATCAAAATCCATCTGGCATAAATATTGCAATTAAATCAAATATGGGTCCGTGTACCTCTTTCAACAGGAGTTAGCGCTTCTCACCGAGGATATAATTTGTTGTACTTCATCAGTTGCTGGCCATTTACAAACACATTCTCGAAGCTCTCGTTTTCCAATATATGTTTAGTAACAAGCTCTCGGACTAACAATATAAATTTCTGTCCTTTTTTCATTTATGGATGAGGACAACGCTGGCAAGGTCAGCATTTATTGTCCATCACTAATTCTCCTTGTGAAGTGGATGGTGAGCTGCTGCGCTCTTTGTTGTGTAGTTACTTCCACGGTATTGTTAGCGGGGTGGGAGGTGGGGAGGGAACCATTAATTTGACACAGACACAGTGAAGGAACGGCGATATTTTTCTGAACCAGGGCGATGAGTGGCTTGGAGAGGAACGTTCAGCTAGTAGCGTTCCCATGTTCATGTTGCCTTTGTCTTTCTAGATATTCGCGGCCATGGGTTTGATGAGTTAACTAAAGGGCTTCATGTTAGCCAAATGTAACAGCTTTTCTCTGTTCACTGCTATGAATGCTGTCGTGCCGGTTTTACCCTCGTGGTCCAGATTAATTATTGCGGCACTTTCTTGCGAATCTCCCGTGATTTTAACGTGTTTCTCTTATTTTCCTGAACTGAATTTAAAGAACAAGAGGGTTTCTACGTTTCAGCTCACACGTTCATTCAATCTTGTGCATCCATCTCTGCAGGAAAGACGCCTCCTCATAACGATAGGAGAACTGATACTTCTGCAGATTGAAGGCATTTACTATCCAATTCTCGCGGCTATTGGTGTTCCTGGTAAGGGCCTAAATACAATCATTACACGTATAAATGGATGTTGACGTTCTTCTGAAACGCTGGTTCCAATAACATGGATTTGTTTATTTACTGCTGGGGAGTCATCAAAGCAGCGATGTATGTTTAAACTTAACGTTAACAGATTTCTTCCTGTTGCTGTGTCTTTCACTCCGTAGGTTCCACTGCTGACACCTTATTCTTGCTTTACGGAATGTCTGCAATAATTATCATTATCAAGTGCAAACCGAGTTTGAACTGAAAGAAAACACAATCTGTGAAGATTTGTGCAGAGGCAATTTCGCATTCTGCAAAATTCTGCTTGAAATACTTGAAGCCTTTGCTAATGATTTTCATCTGTTTTCCATATTTAAAGGAACGGAATCCATGTAAAATCACATACTTATTACCATAACGATGCTTTTATGAATCTGTATGCAGAGACAATATCTGGAAGTCTGGTGGAAACAGATCACTTTGTGTGCTGAAGACATACCGATGTCTTAGTCACTTGTCAATTGAAATACATGCATTTCTAGAGCCTCATTTGGCGACCACCTTAATGAATTTAAATGAAGTGCACTGAAGCATGCAAAAGGTGACAGGCAATTTTTGGTCGGGAACCTTTCACTAGCCGGCAGTTGACAATGACCAGATGATCCTTTTTAGCAGAGGTTTAAATACTGGACAGGACGCAAGGGACTACAACAATGATGTTCGGCAAAATAGTGGCATGGATTCTTTGACGTTTGCCCTGTGAATCGATTTGACATCTCTTCTTAAAGTTATTACATCCAATAGTGCAGAAGTACTTCACTACGGCAATGGAGCATTAGCTGATAATTTTGTTCTCCAGTACTGACTGCGGATGTAAGTAGTCAAAGATCTATCTCAGCACGCAGATTGCTAACTGAGACATAAGTGGTCCGATTTTGGAACACCTATGCTCCCTGAGTAGTTATATGGTTCTCATTATTCTGCGACTTGCAATTTCTAGCCCTCCACTTCCTGCTGTTGTATACCTTGCTTCAAAATCTAACTGATTTAAAATGAGAATTGGAGTGGATTGAAACTAAGCATTGTGGGACTCCCCTGTGGCGTTTAGAAAATCGTATTGCCGTGTTACATGATGGCGCAGACAGAGGCACAGAGGAGCATAGAAAATACGAGTAGAAGTTGACCATTTGGCCGCAGGAGGGGGCTCCACAACTCAAGCAAATCATGGCTGAAATTATGCCTCCACGACATTCCATGCACTATCTCATATCTTTGGATGCATTTAATACTGAGAAATCGGTTCATCAGCACTTTCAACAAACTCAATGACTGCCCATCTGCCGGGGTTGCAGATCATAATTTCGAACATTTACCCCTCCCTGAGTGTTAAAATTCTTCCTCATCTCAGTTCTAAATGCACACCTCGTATACTGATATTGTTATACCTGGTTTTAGACGCACCCGCCAGGGGAAACATCCATCAAAAATCTGCTCCACCGAAACTTATAAGAAAGGTTAATGCTTCAGTGAGATCACTTCCCGTTTACCAATGCTCCAGGAAGCAGAGGACGAATCTTTTCAATGTCTCCACATAAGACAATCCCAGCTATATCCCCATAATCCAAGAATTAAACTGTGGAACATTCCTTGTCGCAGAGCAACAACAGCACCTAATGAAATCTACACCAAAGGAGCAAAATAGAATGCTTGACCGGCACCAGAAACATCAACATGAACAGTCCACATGAAAATTGCAAAGCTGGGGATACACTGGGCTTGGGTTAGAAGTCATGGTTGTGCACAAATCAGCTTCAGCTGATGGTCCTCAGTTCCTCGTCAATGCCCCCTTTTGAGTTCTTTATCAAGGTGAAACCTACCCCCATTTAGCACAATGGTTGTCTCACGCAATAAGATGGAGGGAAGCCCCGATGAGAAGGCTGAATTTGTCTGCAGTAGGACCGTGCCCTGGTCAATCCTATCAATAATTGAATGGACCGATGGACATGTGGTGGGTAGATTGGTGGAGCGAATTCAATTAGGCTTTTGCCTCTGGTTGTTTCATTGACCACCTGCCAAAATCCCAGTCTAGCATTTACCTTTTTGACTCTGCCAGCTCGGCCATTATTGGAGTTACCGATCCTCTCTTACTCACAGACATCGAGGTCCCCGACATAAAGCATTTTTTTTCTTGTCATTCCCCAAAACGTCGGCCATTAATGATCATTGATTCATCCGCTGAGGGGAACTGCAGGTCATCACGAGGAGCGGATATTCATTGCCCATATATTACGTGATGTCATGAGATTTCATTTAAGTACCACGTGCTCTCAGGTCAATGGAAAATGGTGCACAATGAAAGTGCTCCAAAATGGTATTTAGGAAATCAGTAATGCAATTGAGCGACACCGAGTATTTGGATGGATAGTTGAACTTTTACATAAGATTATTTCTCTCAGATGTTTGCTGATGAATCATATGAACTTGAAAAGCATTAAGAGTACTTATTATTTTAAGGATAAACAGCTTGAATAATTGAGTTCACGGAATGATTGCAAATGAAGCGATCTGCTTTGTCCTGGATTAAGTCAATATCCTTGAATTCTATTGGAGCATAAATCATCTAGGCAGGTGCAGTGTCTCCCATCACACTCATGATGTGTGCACTTTAGATGGAGGAAAATATTTTGAGAGTCAAAGTGTGCGATGAGATTCTGACTTGCCCTTCTAATCAATGTTTCTTGTCAATGGTGTTTCCAAGGATGTTGAAAATCGGGGCTTCATTTAATGCCATTAAATTTCAAGGGCATTTTGTTAGATATTCTTCTGGTGCAGGTGGGCATTGCCTGTCAATTGTGATAGGCGAATGTTACTTGTCATCTTACAGCAGAAGTTTGGGTATTGCCCAGGTCTTGATGGACATGGCACAGATTTAATCAGCAGCTCTTGTGTCGCGGATTATGCTGAACATTGAACAATGATAAGCAGACACAACCCCTTCCCAATATCCCACCCCCTCCCCACTACACCAAACCTCCTTCTGTGTTTAAAAAGGAGAGACGTTAATTGATGCAGCAGCTTAAGATGGTTGGGCGCAGAACACTGCCCTGAGGCTCTCGTCCAGTGATGTCATGCGGCTGAGATGATTCACCTGCAAAACAAACGAAAAAAAAAGAAAAAATATATACTTTTTGCTTGGTAAGACTCCAGGCAGTGGGGAAGTTGCCCCTTCTGCTTATTGACTACAATTCGCATAGCCTTCCTTGATTCATTGTGTGACAAATGTTGTCTTGATATAAAACACAGCCTCACCTCATGAGTGCAGCACGTTTGACTACATTTGGACTAAGGCGAACCGAGAGCTGTAGCACGCACGATGCAAAAAGTGAGCGTCACTGAGCGGTTTGCTGCCGAGTACTTGGCGATTGAAAGGATTGCCCATGAGAATGTTCATCATTTTGAACATGATGAAGTGTAGGCAGATGGGGCTGTAATTCGATTCAATGGATATGTCGTGCTTATTTTTTGTGGATAGGCATATCTGTGAAATTGTTCACATTTTCGCATGGATGCCAATATTTAAGATGCACCATTCCAGCTTCGATAGGAAGGCTTATTCAGGAGCAATTATCTCCCGTACTATTGGCATTATCTAAAAGGACCCACAGCCTCTGCATCATTCAGTTCCTTCAGTCATTCCATAAATAAAAGTGCTGAGAATCACATTGTATGAAGACTGGCATCTGTGATGCTTGTCCTCCGTGGGAGGCCGGGATGGTTCATCCACCCGTCACTTCAGGGTGAATATGGCTGCAAATTCTTCAGCCATGTATATGCACTGGTGTGCTGTGCTCCACAGTCATTGCCGCTGCCGATATTGGTGGAAGCCATCCAAATGTGAGGTGCAGAATTTCCCACCACCATTCACGGCGACTGTGACAGGACTTCAGAGCTGAGTTTTCGTTAAGTTTTAGGGGGATCAATGAGCTCTTTCTTTCTCATGCTGATTACGCTTTTTGCTTGCAAGTAGACCTGTCTTGCAATTGGCGTGGCTTAGCCGTTTTGTTAGGTATGATTGCTGCTGCTGTGGACATATGACAGATGTCAGTAATGTTCCTTCATTTGTGCATTTAACCTCGAAAGCCTGGAAGGACAAGAGCAGAAGAGGAATGGGAACACTCTTCATTACAAATTCATTTCCAAGTCAACACACCAAGCTGACATGGCGATACATCACCGTTGGATGACGGTCACTGGATCGAAACCTGGAAATCCTTCGCTCGTAGCATTGTGTCTGAAGCAGCTGCACATGGACTGCAACACTAGAAAACCCTTACTTTCAAGGAGAATTAGTGAAAACTGAAATAAAAGTGCTAATCTTGTAAATATATCCGAAGAAAGTAAAATGTTGCAGGATGACGAATCTATGCGTATTGATCTCCTTTTTGCATTGTAATGACGGCCCTGGCTGTTTATTTTGTTCCAACTCAACAAAGATTAACTAAAAGTGCAGGATTAGATGTAAATTATTTCGGAGAACACTGGCCCCTAACTAAGAACGTATATTTTAAATTCACTTCGGAATATTTGGATGGAATTTTCGTCCTCAAATGCACTCCCCCTGCCCCACCCCCTCACCCACCAAAACCTCCAATCCCCACTACACAACCCGCTCATAATTGACGAATCCGCACGAAGATCAATGACGTGCATCGGGTATAATGACGTCACGTACATAAATCTCCCAGTTGCACATGGAGTACGGGAGGGCCCATCTTTTACAAGTTGCTAATTAGCAAGTTATTGAGTTTATGAACCACACAATCACATGTTTTCTTGACTTGTGCTTTGCAATTGGCATGGCC
This sequence comes from Carcharodon carcharias, assembly GCF_017639515.1. NCBI lineage: Eukaryota > Metazoa > Chordata > Chondrichthyes > Lamniformes > Lamnidae > Carcharodon > Carcharodon carcharias. The sequence continues at coordinate 1,477,953 of NW_024470775.1, forward strand.
CAGACGAGAGAAAAAAATGTTGCTGGGCAGCTACCATCAGGCGAGAATCGCGCGGAAGAGAGTTTCTGCCTATGGGACCATGATTAAATGCAGCAACCGTTTGTGCCTGGGAAGGTGGAAGCGCCTTCATGTTTATATTTCACATTTTTGTTTCTTGCCTGAGCGTTCAACATAAAATATTTTTGGAAAAACAGTTTCTGAGAGCAGGTGGTCTTGAGCTTGCAGCCATAACGACTTTCCATTCACAACATTACCCTCTGCCACACGATGTTCAGGCTTTCACTGCCGATTCCACGTGGACCCCAATTGCATCACTTGTTGCCTACTCCCCGATAAGGAATTTAACGAGTTGTGGAGCGCGAGATGGTCTCAGGGAGGGTGAGTAGGAAAAGGGCTATTTTTACATTTCTCCAATTTCACGCTGCCGAAAATAGTAAAATCCTGGCCGCTGTCTACTAATTGTAATGTTTTTTTTATGGTCTTAATCACGGTTAGCGTTTTGAAACTGCACTGGAGGATCTGTGTCACTTCTCTAGTATAACTGCTGCTGCACAAACACAATGCAGTGGATCGCACTCAGTGGTGCGTTCGCCAGAACATTCGCACATTCAGTGAAATGAATTATCCCTTAAGTATCAGTTTTGCATGCAAAATATGCCATAGAATATTGTTATTTTGTACTTACATTGCGAATAGAACATTGTTGTGAAAGTTATATGGATTTTGGACCGTGGAGAAAACGCCCTCGCTCAGTAGTTCTTCAAACTCGGGTGTTTGCAGTAAAGATACCAAGAGGCACATAAACCAAAGTCCACTGCACCTGCTCCATGTTCCTTTTCACAAACAGCATATCAATAACAGGGTAGAAGCAGATTGCAGTTGCAGAGAGCAAAGGGTTATTCAGGGGCATATATACATAGTCATGTCTCTAGTTTATTTAGCAGGGTATTATGTTGTTAACATATTTGATGTCTGTATACTTAATTTGCTAGCTAAATATAGAATAATGGTTTGGATAATTCACTACCTCATTCGGTAGATAATGAGTGGTTCATCCCTGAGGCATTTCAACCTTTACCTCGGAGGAATATTCTGGGAATATAATGGTAATTTATTGGACAATATTTCAGATAATTAATTTATTTAAACTCTGGCTGCTTCGATATATATAATTGTTCAAATTACGGTATTGGTTTAAGTGTTTCCTTATTTACTGTGCTGGCCAGTACAGTTTCAAGTGCTGATATTTTGGCTAAACATCCTTTTATAATTCACAATACCGTACAGATAATTATGTCTCTCGGTTTAAATGCTTATCATTCTGGAATATAAATATTAGGTTTGCTCAAATAATAAAAGTTATCGGGTAAATGAAGGTTATTTTTCATTTTGACATATATTTAAGTTGCAATTGTCTCAAAAAATCTTTGAATTCTAATGCTTCCACCCTGTCCACTGCAGCCTACAAGGTCAAGAGAAACTCAAACTTTATTTTTTATCCATTTCCTGGCGTTTTCAAAGCTGTCATCCCAAATTAAAACTTTTCCCTGGGAACCTGCATAAGAATATCACCTTGTACTGATTGTCATTGTACAGCCACTGCGATGACGAATGTGTAAACTTGCATTCGGCCTCATCTATGCTGGTCTTTTATGTAGCTCAGTGACCAATTTTTGGTCCTCTGCTTTTATTATTCCATCTTTACCCTCACAATCGTTCAGAGAATGTTCGTGTCCATGGGCAATATTATACTTCAAGCTGTAAGTGATGTTGCACAGTAACACTTCCCAGTACTTATCACATCCATAGACCACCAGCACGCTTTGCACTACTACCTCTTCCAGAGTATATGCTACATGGCTCAGATTCTCTTTTGCGCATCGATTTTACATTTCACATTGTATCAACAGACATGAATTGACTCTTTTCTTCTCCCACTTACCTTTTAATATTCACCATGCCCTGCCGTTTGTGTGCTTTCAAATTGTCCAGGTCACATTTGCCCCCAGCAATCTCAAGCGTTATTTGACAACGTTTGCACTGTTTACATTGAAGATTTTCCTTTCAAAAGAAGAATTATCAACGGTTGTTTTTTTCTTCCACATGCACTTTGACTTGTTCCAGTTAACATTTAGTACATGGACGCCTCAAAAAGCTGACTGTGCATATTTAGGTCAATTGCACGATTCTTTGCTGCAACAGGAAAAAAAAATAATCATGTCCATCTGTGTTGTATATCTCCTGGTCTCTCTATCCCTCCCCTACAGTTAATGTTGTCGCGATTGTAATTCTTTCCCGACGAAAGTGTGGCCTCTCCAAATGTAGTACCCACTATATTGTCGCCATGGCCACAGCGGATCATCTGGTTGTTTGTGCTGAAGCCATTCTGAAGAATACGCTGAATATTTACTTCCCTGTTTTATTCTTGACCAAGGGCACCGTGTGCCAACTGAAGTTGACACTGTTCAATATAGTCACATCAGCCTCAGTTTGGTTCACAGTGGTGTTCACCTTCGATCATTTTGTTGTCATATGTTGTAAGAAGCTGCGAAAACAATATTGCATGGAGACAACAGCAGTAGCTGTCATATCAATGGTGAGTGTGTTGAGTTGTTTGATAAACATTCCCTGGTACTTTGCGCATGAACCACCTTATATAATGGACAATGTAAATCGTGGTTGTGTCCTTAAACAGACATTTTTCATTTGTGCCGAATGGGTTGTATTTGACGTGTTCACTCTTACCTTGTTCCATTCTTTCTAATTCTGTTGCTAAATGTTTTGACGGCTAGACGTATTTTGGCAGCCAGTAAAGTTCGCAGGGGTCTCCACGGTTGCAGCAATGGAGAACATCGCAATGATTCTGTAATTGAAAGCTGAAGAAAGTCCATTGTTTTGCTCTTCAGTATAACTGGCAGCTTTATACTGCTCTGGACAGCTCCACTTATATATCTTATCACTCTGCGTGCAACAATCACATCGAATTCTGACACAAATGAGCTTAAGTCAGTTGGATTCATGCTTGGGGTCCTCAGTTCCTGCACAAATACATTCATTTATGTGCTGACACAGGCTAAGTTTAGGGAGGAAATGAAGAACGGAATGCAGTACCTTGCAAAACTGTGCGTAAAGCTATGCAAAATAGAGCTGAAGACACATTGACCTTCACAGGAGGACATAAACGTTTTGCCCTGAATGTACTCATGTTAGAAAAATGCTTGTAACAACATTTAATATCCTACTAAAATGCTCTTTTCTAATATAATTTCAATTTAACTCAATTTCACAGGATACTGTAATCAATTGTGAAATGTATGTCGTGAAAATAAGAATAAAACAATTAATAATAAAAGTACTGAAGAGCCCCTGTTAACGTTGCAGAGTTTGAAAGGATGAATTGTGATGCCAGATTCTGACACCCTTGCATACATTGGAACAGTTGTTCTTATCAACAAGAGAACACCCAAAACGTCACCAGCTGGATCACAATAACTCGACAAATGTAACATATACAAACATGAGAAATTTCCTGCAACATCTATTCTGGGCCAAATAATACATAGGGGAATTTTTCAGAGCAAGTTTCATTAAGTTTGGCCCTCTCCAAATATCGAACAGTTGCACTAAGAGCTGATTCTCAGAGTTCCATGTACCTCACATGATTAAAACAAGGAAGGCCTGGTCATCACTTGTTTTGTGAGAGGACAGGAATTGGCACAATTAATCACATATTCCCACGATCCATATGGCTGTGATACGGCTCCATATATTTTATTCAAAACTGCTAAGTCCTATTTACCTTCGTTTCATTTGAAAGCACAAATAGCTCATACTTGTTATTTCACAATTAATGCGGCGACCACCTTCCCACATGTTCATTCACATCACTCTCTGTTTCATGTTATCTGGTCCTTTCACACACACAGCCACCAAATGGCTGTTATCATAATTCCCAAAAGTTTTATTATGTTTAACTTGATATCCACTCATCAATATAGTGAGTGACGCTTGAACCAGGTATCTGCACGAATTCCCAGCCAAGAAACGTCCGACCACACATGGTCCTAGCATCAACTTCCTTATTTGTATACCTTACACATATTGAATGTGAAAAAATGTAATGTAATTCTTCTTGTCGCATAATCTTTTCATGTACATAACTTAAATGCCGTTCGTAGAATGCAACCACAGACGAGCAACAGCACAGAAGCAGATCATTTGGCCCGTCCTTTACTTATTGTTTTTTCGAAGGAAGGTCCGGCCGGCAGCCACTCCTCCGGCTTCTCCCTGTTATCTGGGTCATTCACTTTTCTCAGATATTAATACACAATCCGCTTGATGATTTCTCATTAACCACTCTAATTACCCAGTAAAATGATTGGCCAGAACAACTGCCAATTAAAGCGGTATTAAATAGAAAACTACAACTGCTGTCCTTGAATAAATTAACATTAAAAACAAGAATGATTTGGTCATTGCATGAGGGGCATAGCAGGCAAGAAGTGCAACTATTGCCAGTCTTTAATTGCTCTGACAGCAAAACATACGTGATCCGTCTTATCTAGCAGCTACAGTGTTTCTGATATCTTCGCACTGGCTGCTTAGGCTCTGAATTACTAAATGCCCACACCGCCGTTCAGCTAGCACTCGTTTTTTAAATAAAAACAAAAAAAAACTGCGGATGCTGGAAATCCAAAACAAAAACAGAATTACCTGGAAAAACTCAGCAGGTCTGGCAGCATCGGCGGAGAAGAAAAGAGTTGACGTTTCGAGTCCTCATGACCCTTCGACAGAACTTGCGTTCGAGTCCAAGAAAGAGTTGAAATATAAGCTGGTTTAAGGTGTGCGTGTGGGGGGCGGAGAGATAGAGAGACAAAGAGGTGGGGTGGGGGGGGGGGTGGGGGGGTGTGATTGTAGGGACACACAAGCAGTGATTGAAGCAGATCATCAAAAGATGTCAACGACAACAGTACAATAGAACACATAGGTGTTAAAATTAAAGTTGGTGATATTATCTAAACGAATGTGCTAATTAAGAATGGATGGTAGGGCACTCAAGGTATAGCTCTAGTGGGTTTTTTTTATATAATGGAATTAGGTGGGAAAAGGGAAATCTTTATAATTTATTGGAAACAAAAGGGGAAGGGGGAAACAGAAAGGGGGTGGGGATGGGGGAGGGAGCTTACAACCTAAAGTTGTTGAATTCAATATTCAGTCCAGAAGGCTGTAAAGTCCCTTTTCGGAAGATGAGGTGCTGTTCCTCCAGTTTGCCTTGGGCTTCAATGGAACAATGCAGCAAGCCAAGGACTGACATGTGGGCAAGAGGGCAGGGTGGAGTGTTGAAATGGCAAGCGACAGGGAGGTTTGGGTCATTCTTGCAGACAGACCGCAGGTGTTCTGCAAAGCGGTCGCCCAGTTTATGTTTGGTCTCTCCAATGTAGAGGAGACCACATTGGGAGCAACGGATGCAGTAGGCTAAGTTGGGGGAAATGCAAGTGAAATGCTGCTTCACTTGAAAGGAGTGTTTGGGTCCTTGGACGGTGAGGAGAGAGGAAGTGAAGGGGCAGGTATTGCATTTTTTGCATGGACATGGGGTGGTGCCATAGGAGGGGGTTGAGGAGTAGGGGGTGATGGAGGAGTGGACCAGGGTGTCCCGGAGGGAGCGATCCCTACGGAATGCCGATAAGGGAGGTGAGGGGAAGATGTGTTTGGTGGTGGCATCATGCTGGAGTTGGCGGAAATGGTGGAGGATGATCCTTTGAATGTGGAGGCTGGTGTGGTAATAAGTGAGGACAAGGGGGACCCTATCATGTTTCTGGGAGGGAGGAGACGGCGTGAGGGCGGATGCGCGGGAGATGGGCCGGACACGGTTGAGGGCCCTGTCAATGACCGTGGGTGGAAAACCTCGGTTAAGGAAGAAGGAGCACATGTCAGAGGAACTGTTTTTGAATGTAGCATCATCGGAACAGATGCGACGGAGGCGAAGGAACTGAGAGAATGGGATGGAGTCCTTACAGGAAGCAGGGTGTGAGGAGCTGTAGTCGAGATAGCTGTGGGAGTCGGTGGGTTTGTAATGGATATTGGTGGACAGTCTATCACCAGAGATTGAGACAGAGAGGTCAAGGAAGGGAAGGGAAGTGTCAGAGATGGACCACGTGAAAATGATGGAGGGGAGAAGATTGGAAGCAAAATTAATAAATTCCTGTAAGGACTCCATCCCATTCTCTCTGTTCCTTCGCCTCCGTCGCATCTGTTCCGATGATGCTACATTGAAAAACAGTTCCTCTGACATGTGCTCCTTCTTCCTTAACCGAGGTTTTCCACCCACCGTCGTTGACAGGGCCCTCAACCGTGTCCGGCCCATCTCCCGCGCATCTGCCCTCACGCCTTCTCCTCCCTCCCAGAAACATGATAGGGTCCCCCTTGTCCTCACTTATCACCCAACCAGCCTCTGCATTCAATGGATCATCCTCCGCCATTTCCGCCAACTCCAGCATGATGCCACCACCAAACACATCTTCCCTTCACCCCCCTTATCGGCATTCCGTAGGGATCGCTCCCTCTGGGACACCCTGGTCCACTCCTCCATCACCCCCTACTCCTCAACCCCCTCCTATGGCAACACCCCATGTCCACGCAAACAATGCAATACCTGCCCCTTCACTTCCTCTCTCCTCACCGTCCATGGACCCAAACACTGCTTTCAAGTGAAGCAGCATTTCACTTGCATTTCCCCCAACTTAGTCTACTGCATCCGTTGCTCCCAATGTGGTCTCCTCTACATTGGAGAGACCAAACGTAAACTGGGCGACCGCTTTGCAGAACACCTGCGGTCTGTCCACAAGAATGACCCAAACCTCCCTGTCGCTTGCCATTTCAACACTCCACCCTGCTCTCTTGCCCACATGTCAGTCCTTGGCTTGCTGCATTGTTCCATTGAAGCCCAACGCAAACTGGAGGAACAACACCTCATCTTCCGACTAGGGACTTAACAGCCTTCTGGAATGAATATTGAATTCAAAAACTTTAGGTTGTAAGCTCCCTCCCCCATCCCCACCCCCTTTCTGTTTCCCCCTTCCCCCTTTTTTTCCAATAAATTATAAAGATTTTCCTTTTCCCACCTATTTCCATTATATAAAAAAAACCCACTAGAGCTATACCTTGAGTGCCCTACCATCCATTCTTAATTAGCACATTCGTTTAGATAATATCACCAACTTTAATTTTAACACCTATGTGTTCTATTGTACTATTGTCGTTGACATCTTTTGATGATCTGCTTCTATCACTGCTTGTTTGTCACTACAATCACACCCCCCCCCACCCCCCCTCCACCTCTTTGTCTCTCTATCTCTCCGCCCCCCACACACACACCTTAAACCAGCTTATATTTCAACTCTTTCTTGGACTCGAACGCAAGTTCTGTCGAAGGGTCATGAGGACTCGAAACGTCAACTCTTTTCTTCTCCGGCGATGCTGCCAGACCTGCTGAGTTTTTACAGTTAATTCTGTTTTTGTTTTGGATTTCCAGCATCCGCAGTTTTTTTTTTTATCTCTGTGTTTAACTGACTGCCACTGCTCTTCAAGAAATGCCTACCTCCTTGAAGAAGTTCTGTTCCTCTCTGCGACAAGATTTCTCTCTGTTGTCTTGCTCACCTTCATTGCTTTCCATTTCCCTCCTAGTGTTTGACAAGGTGTTTACTAAAACCCGCTTTCACAGCCATATCTCCTTTCTCAGTGACTGTCTCCGTCTCCGACTTACCCCACTTGGATTTCAACTGAAATTCCACCCCTCATGTTTCGAACCCACCCAGGATTACAGGTATCTCCGTGACATAAAACGTTTCTCGGACTGCTGTTCCCGTCACATTCTGAAATGCACACTCAGTGCCATGCGCTGCCATATGAACACACTCGACCTCTCCCTCTGGCAGCACCGCCGTACCCTTTTTCAAAGCTGCACGTGCCCCCAGTTTCATTTTATCCTTCGGCTCATCCGACGCCTCAACAAGAAACTTTTTCTCTTTCTCTCAAGTGCTAAGGAACGCAAGCTACAACAACTCATCGACACCAACACCCATCTAGGACCCCCCACCCCTGCCTGTTCCTCCGTCCCCACCCTTTCTTCCAATCCCAACCCCAGCCGTGTATTCACTATACCCCCTGACCTTCCCCTCTCCGATGATGAACGTTCAGTGCTCAGCAAAGGACTTAGTTTCATACCCTTACGCCCTCACCTCAATGAATTTCGGGCTCGGCATGATACTGAACTCTTCTTCTGCCGTCTTTGTTTCCGGGCTCACTTCTTTGGGCAGGAGTCCTCTCCCAGTTCAAAGGATCCTTTTACCCATCTCCAATATTCTCCCTCCACCTGGACCCCTCCCTCTGGATTCTTACCTTCTCTCGATCTTTTCATTGAGAACTGTCGGCGCGACATTAGTCGTCTCAATTTCTCTGCTCCTCTCACCCATTCTAACCTGTCTCTCTCTGAACTTACTGCACTCCATTCTCTCAGGTCCAACCCTGACATTGTCATCAAACCCGCTGACAAGGGTGGTGTTGTTGTTGTCTGGCGCACTGACCTCTACCTCGCGGAGGCTGAGCGTCAACTCGCAGACACTTCCTCCTGCCTCTCCCTGGACCATGACCCCACCACTGAACATCAAGCCATTGTTTCCAGGACTGTCAGTGACCTTATCTCCTCTGGGGATCTCCCTCCCACAGCTTCCAACCTGATAGTCGCCCAACTTCGGACGGCCCGCTTCTATCTCCTACCCAAAATCCACAAACAGAACTGCCCCGGTAGACCGATCGTCTCAGCTTGCTCCTGCCCCACAGAACTCATTTCTCGTTATCTTGACTCCCTTCTCTCTCCCCTTGTCCAGTCCCTTCCCACCTACATCCGTGATTCCTCTGACACCTTACGTCACATCAACAATTTCCAGTTCCCTGGCCCCAACCGCTTACTCTTCACCATGGACGTCCAATCCCTCTACACCTCCATCCCCCACCAGGATGGTCTGAGGGCCCTTAGCTTCTTCCTCGAACAGAGGCCCGAACAATCCCCATCCACCAATACTCTCCTCCGTCTGGCTGAACTTGTTCTCACACTGAACAATTTCTTCTTCAACTCCTCTCACTTCCTCCAAATAAAAGGTGTGGCTATGGGTACCCGCATGGGCCCCAGCTTTGCCTGTCTCTTTATGGGGTATGTGGAACATTCCTTGTTGCAGTCCTACTCCGGCCCCCTTCCACAACTCTTTCTCCGGTACATCGATGATTACTTCGGTGCCGCTTCATGCTCCTGTCAGGACTTGGAAAAATTTATTAATTTTGCTTCCAATCTCCACCCCTCCATCATTTTCACGTGGTCCATCTCTGACACTTCCCTTCCCTTCCTTGACCTCTCTGTCTCAATCTCTGGTGATAGACTGTCCACCAATATCCATTACAAACCCACCGACTCCCACAGCTATCTCGACTACAGCTCCTCACAACCTGCTTCCTGTAAGGATTCCATCCCATTCTCTCAGTTCCTTCGCCTCCGTCGCATCTGTTCCGATGATGCTACATTGAAAAACAGTTCCTCTGACATGTGCTCCTTCTTCCTTAACCGAGGTTTTCCACCCACCGTGTTTGACAGGGCCCTCAACCGTGTCCGGCCCATCTCCCGCGCATCCGCCCTCACGCCTTCTCCTCCCTCCCAGAAACATGATAGGGTCCCCCTTGTCCTCACTTATTACCCCACCAGCCTCCGCATTCAAAGGATCATCCTCCGCCATTTCCGCCAACTCCAGCATGATGCCACCACCAAACACATTTTCCCTTCACCCCCCTTATCGGCATTCCGTAGGGATCGCTCCCTCTGGGACACCCTGGTCCACTCCTCCATCACCCCCTACTCCTCAACCCCCACCTATGGCACCACCCCATGTCCACGCAAAAAATGCAATACCTGCCCCTTCACTTCCTCTCTCCTCACCGTCCAAGGACCCAAACACTCCTTTCAAGTGAAGCAGCATTTCACTTGCATTTCCCCCAACTTAGTCTACTGCATCCGTTGCTCCCAATGTGGTCTCCTCTACATTGGAGAGACCAAACGTAAACTGGGCGACCGCTTTGCAGAACACCTGCGGTCTGTCCACAAGAATGACCCAAACCTCCCTGTCGCTTGCCATTTCAACACTCCACCCTGCCCTCTTGCCCACATGTCAGTCCTTGGCTTGCTGCATTGTTCCATTGAAGCCCAACGCAAACTGAAGGAACAACACCTCATCTTCCGACTAGGGACTTTACAACCTTCTGGACTGAATATTGAATTCAACAACTTTAGGTCGTAAGCTCCCTCCCCCATCCTCACCCCCTTTCTGTTTCCCCCTTCCCCTTTTTTTTCCAATAAATTATGAAGATTTTCCTTTTGCCACCTATTTCCATTATATAAAAAAAAACCCACTAGAGCTATACCTTGAGTGCCCTACCATCCATTCCTAATTAGCACATTCGTTTAGATAATATCACCAACTTTAATTTTAACACCTACGTGTTCCATTGTACTATTGTCGTTGACATCTTTTGATGATCTGCTTCTATCACTGCTTGTTTGTCCCTACAATCACACCCTCCCACCACCGCCCCCCCCTCCACCTCTTTGTCTCTCTATCTCTCCGCCCCCCACACACACACCTTAAACCAGCTTATATTTCAACTCTTTCTTGGACTCGAACGCAAGTTCTGTCGAAGGGTCATGAGGACTCGAAACGTCAACTCTTCTCTTCTCCGCCGATGCTGCCAGACCTGCTGAGTTTTTCCAGGTAATTCTGTTTTTACTCTTTCTTAAATGTTTGTTCTGGCGTTTCGGCACGTGCACTTTCTAAATAGACACCCCGACTGCTCAGCTCCCAGTCCTTTTAGTTCCTGAGAGAACAATACTTCCTCAGGGTAGTGCCCGAGGCTCAAAGATATTTAGCTCCCTCATCAATGCCCTTCTCTCCATCTTCAGGTCGGAAAAAAGGGATGTTCGCTGACGATTGCGAAATGTTCAATAAAGTTCGGGACTTCTGAGTTAAGAAGGTTGTCCATGGCCAAATGCAGCATGTTCAGGCTTTGGCTGACAATTAGCAAAGGACAGTCACACCGTACAGGTACCAGGCAATGACTATCTCCAAAAGAGAAAATCAATCCATCGCCCGTTAACCTTCCATGGCATTACCATCACTGAAAGCCACATTATCAGCATTTTTACGGTTATCATTGACCAGAAACAGAACTAGGTTGGCCATATAAACACAACGTCTACAAATGCAGTGCAGATGCAAGAAATCCTGCGGTGTGTAAAACAGCTCCTTGCTCCATAATTCCTTTCCAGCAAATACAAGGCCCAAGGTAGAATTGTGATGGTGTACACTCCATTTGCATGGATGTGGTCAGCTCCAATAGCAGTCAAGAAGCATGAACAATCAGCAGTTGATTGACACCACATCAATAAACCTTGGCTCCATCCACCACTGACGAAAAATAGCAGCATTGTGTACTATCTGCAAGGTGCACAGCAGGGGTTCTCTTAGTCACCTTAGACATTACCGTCCAAACCGATGACCGCAACCATCTAGAAGGATAACGGGCAGCAGGTGCATGGGAACACAACAATCTGCAAGTTCCACAACAAGCTACTCACTAGCCTGTTTTGAAAAGATATTCCTGTTTCTTAATTGTCGTTGCTTCAAATTCCAGGAAATCCCTCCCTAAAAGCACAATGGGTTTAGGGTTACCGGAGGGACTGCTACATTCAAGAAGGTACCTTAGAACCAACTTCTAAAGGGTACTTACGTCTGGGTAATAAACGCTGTGCGATCTATTGATGCCAAGACCCCCTCAATGAATAATAATAAATTATCCTTGTTTCTGTAGCTGCACAGCTACGGCGCTTCCCATTTCTCCAGTCAGATAGCTCTGTTCTACTAAAGTCAAATCACTGTTGCAGCTAATACGTCCTGCTTCATTTAAAACTATGCTCTAGCTATTTAGCTCCCGCACTTTTATAGGTCTTTGCTCTGGGGGAAGAGCACCGTCTACTTTCCAATGTGTGTTTTGATTATCTAGCTCCCACTATTTTCTAACTCTGTTATGGGGTAACAGCCTCTTTCTAAACTGTGCTTTGACTATCTAATTCTTTCGCTCTTTTTAAATCTCTCCTCTGGCAGTTCAGCTGCCGCTCTTTTTACATTTCTGCCTTGGCGCCTCAACTCCCCCTCTTTTTTAAAATATCACCTGCTCGTATTCAGCTCCCCGCTCTCTCTAAATCTCAGCTCTCAATGTTCAGCTGCAGCACTAAAAGAATAATTACACCTGCCCTGAATGCCAAGATCTAGCCGGGAATTTGCGATTGTTGCTGTTAATTAAGAATGATCACTGGTTTGTAACACCATGCCTTACAACAAGAACATGCTTGAACAAATTAATTGCATTTTGATATCACAGCAGAGAAGAGTAATGAAGAGAATACATAGTGAAGATGATTTTGAGATATTATTTGACAACTTATAACAGATAAGGCTGCTTAAGAAAATTTAGGCTCATTAAAGAGGACAAAAGCACGGGTTGTGGAAAGGAATGGGTCGCTTTCCAATTACATCCAATTCAGTAATGCACAGAAAACAGACACTGTTTGTAGACGTTTTGTTTCAGTCTGGATGATGGTGGCCAGTTGTGTTTCCAACGAATCCGGGTTTGTGATATTTTTGCTCGATATAAACCAGTTGGATCTTGGAATACAGCAAAACGTCTGAAAATGTGTTAGTTATGCACAAATGTTGGGAGTTAACCGGTGACGATGATACGAATCTGCTGCATTAAGACATGGAGGGACGAGCAAAATAGGCAGGAGATTAGCAGATGCAATTTAATATATTGCAATGTAAAATAATTCAGTTTGGAAGAAGGTGTAGCGTGGGGAAATAGAGATGGAATGTCACTGTCCTAAAGAATGTGATAGAATGGAGGGACCAAGGTGCATGTGCTTCGTTGTTAGAGTGTGGTAGACAGAGCTGTGCCTCGCATATGGAAAAGTTTGGCGAGCTCGCCTGGCAATGCACATTGAGGGTGGAATACGGACTTCGCTGGATGACCTGTGAATGCGGTGACCTTTCATTAATGACTATGTTTGAAGGCGTCTGTTTAAGTGATACAAACGAGGTGCCCAATTCGTATTTAGGATTCAATTGCTAGCGCGAGCAGAGACAGAGACAATGGGGGAAATATTGCTCGGGTGTGAAGAAAAGACAGAAAAAAAACAAGAGAATGAGAAAACCTTGAAATGTTCTCTGGAAAAGTAGAAGGCTTTTAAACGTTTCTCGGCAAATCTGTGAAATATTGAATTAATGAACTCCAGCGAATGTTCCACCGAATCTGAGGAAGAGGACGTTAGTGTAAAACCTACACAGGCTGATGAAATAGTGAATTCTTCCGCCGCATTTCCCACTGAAGAAGTCATCTATGGTCCATCAAGTTGGCCAGATTTATTCAACATGTAGATGATAGACATTACAGCGAGGAGGCGGCCTGTGAAAATAATGGGCAGTCCCTATGTCTTTCCAAACGATAATGTGAACGAAACCTTTCAGAATACTTAACCTCATTGGAAATGCCAAATGGATAAAAAGTTGAAACAAATTGCCTATTGCACATGAAAAATCCCTGATGCAGCTTTTTGATTCCGCAGCAAATCTTACGGCTCAGAATCCACACGCAAATTATGCAAGGAATGCGGCAAAGCCTGCAAACATCTCAATGAAAGATTGCAATGTCATCGAATTATCCAAGGAGCATATTCGAAACCCAACAAAATGCATTGAAACAAAGTGAATGTTCCATAAATGAAGGTACTAGATGAGTAAGCACATATAAATAAACAATGTGAAGAAAAAATGACTAGCAACGTTGACAGGCATTTTAGAAGCCGTTCAGCTCTAGTTGATAATAACTCAGATTTTGTCGAACACATGCAAGACCTTATGAACACAACCATGAATCATTTCTTGGATTAATCAACATTAGAGCTAAATTCGAGCCAATTTGCAAGGATATGTCACATGCATCAATAACTAATACACTGCTGACCATTTTATTGGCTCTCTTATTCAAAATGAGCTAATTTCGATGATGGCGTTGCAGGTGATGACCATAAACGTTATTGTAAAGGTGAAGGCTGCAATACCCCTTGCGCCTATTCCTTTCAATGCCCCTGGTCTGAGTGATAAAGATCAGATATACCTTGTGCTTCGTTAGGTTGATCTGACTTCTGAAGATTTGAATTGAAGGGAGGATTTAATTCATTTTCTGCTGATTCAGGGCAACATTTGGAAAGGCCTGTCTGATACTCTCAATGATGCGCCAGATGGGCTTGGCCTTAGCATCACTGACTGTAAGAGGCAGGGACACAACAATCAGATAAACATTAATGATCAGAAACGAGTCGGACAGGCCTGCCCTTTTCATCACAACCGTCGAGGCGTTTTAACTCCATGAGGCTGCCACAACTTATGTCTGGCATTGCAAGATATGGCAAAGTGTAGTTCTAAAACCATAACATTGCTTTCGAGTTGTGCAGCGAATTTAAACATTTTCAGTTTGAAATAATTGATGGCATTTATTGAGAGCAGATCCTTGCTGTATAAAGTAATTGTCAGACCGTTGGTGGGCTGTTGAGTGTAGAGTGGGAATGCAAGATGTTACCAAACATCTGATATTAGGAAGGCATTGATTACAGTTGCTGAAGAATGTGACAACTCAAACGTTAAAATAGAGACTTAGTCCAAGATCAATGACGAAGTCGAAGCTTTTGAATTTCGCTTTGTACTGGCTGAATGGCATGACAGCATATTCGCCACAAGCATTGACCCAGAATATTTGATCCTTCGAAATGCAGCTTCGAGCGGCTTTAAGCAAAAATGAAAAGCAGGCTGTGTAGCACTCTTAGTAAGGTAAGGTATTATTTTTCAGAGCGGATCTTTAATCAAACGATGATGGGCCAATTTGTGAGGAGCTGGGAACGTCAAGGGGATTAGATATTGGTGGGAGCAGCAAACAACGCTGCTAATTAGTGGCACGGTATTTTGCAGGAAATTCGATTTAACATCGTTAAAGCAGGAAAATGAGAAACTACAGTTTACAAAAAGGCCGTGGTTAACCAAATCAGCACTAATTACCTGGAAGAGATATTCATTGGATGTATACGAGATTGGTTTCTGAACCAGTACGTTGAGGAGCCAACTAGGGATCGAGCTAGACAGGACTTAGTGCTATGCCATGAGAAATACTCAATGGATTTCCACGCTTTCAAGTTGTCTTTGGGAAATAGTCACAATAAAGTGAAAGAATTTCGCAATAAGTATGACAGTGATATGCTGAAATCTAAAACTCGGTTCTCCAATCTGGAGAAAGGAAATTATGAATTAAGAGAGGCAAGTTGGCATTGATGCATTGCAAAAATATAGGAAAAGAATTGTCAGTGGACATCAATGGCGAGTATTTAAGGAAAAAAATGCACCGTCTACATCAGACATGGGGAATAGGGAAAGAGATAGAAACGAAACAGTAACTTTTCACCTGTCGTCACCGGAGAACATACAAAATATTTCCTAGAAAAGCTAGGCAACCAAGGGACTTGTGAAGCGGGGGAGCGAAACTAAATAAATAGTTTTCGGGAAAAAGTTATTGTTTGAATTATGAACTGGACTAAAGATTAAATAATTCGCGGGAATGGATTTGCTTCATCTCAAGAGTGCTGAAGGTGGAGCCTAAAGAAACAATGGATGCATTCGTTGTTTTCTGTAAACATTCTTTAGCTTCTGGAAAGCCTCCAACGAATTGTGCTCACTGCATAAGCATGTTCCACAATTATCCACACCACCAAAACTGAGAGGGCCCAAAACATCAGTAGAAAATGTAAAGCTGACGCATTCGCAAAAATCTTCCTCTAGAGGTACCGAGTGGATGAGCCACCTTGGCCTCCTCGGTACGTTCCCAATATCACAGATGACAGTCTTCAGCCAAGTGCTCTCACTCTCCGTGATATCAGGAAGCCACTGAACCTCTGGATACTGCGAGACAGTGGGTACCAAGAATATTCCAGTATTGTACTGAAGGCTTCTGAACCCGAAAGTATCCTGTGCCATACCAATGTTGCTCCAGTACAGATTCAACACAGGCATCTACCCAAATATGTGAAAAGTCGCCCAGGTATGTGATTCACAAAAACGCTGCACAAACCCAGCCTGTTCATTAACTGTGGCATCAGCCTACATTTGATGAAAAAGAAAGTAATGGACGGGTTCATAAAGCGGCATCTGATCACAAGTAATCTGCTCACTGAGGCTCAGTTTGGATTCCAAAAGATTCATTCAGTTGTGAATAGCATCACAGCCATGGTCCAAACATGGAGACAAGAGCTGAACTTCAGATGTGACGTGACAGTGCCCACACTTAATATCAAGGCAGTATTTGATAATTTTTGGCATCAAGGCACCCTCAAATAACTGGAGTCATTGCAAATAAACGGGAAAACTCTCCGTCGGATGGAATCATATCTGGTAAAAATGAATATGGTAGTTGTAGTTGCAGATAGTTCATCTCAGTTCAAGGATGTCACTGCAGGAGATGCTTTGGATTGTGCCCAGGTTTAAGCACCCTTAGGTGCATCACATATCACCTTTCATCCACCATATGTTCAGAATTGGGGATGTTCGATGACGATTGCTCAATGGACAGAACATTTGCAACTCCTCAAATACTGAGCCGTTTATGCCTAAATACAGCAAAGTCTGGAGATTATCAAGGCTTTGGGAGAGAAGTGTCAATTAACTTTAACGCCACATAAGTACTAATTTATATCAAAAAAATAATCTAACAATCGTCCCTTGGCGTTCAATGATATTATGATTTCTGAAACCAACGCTATCATCATCCTATGAACAACCGTTGACCAGTAACTGAACTGGCCCAGCATACAAATACTGTGGCTACACGAGCTGGCCAGAGGCTAGGCAATCTGCGGCGAGTAACTTACGACCTGTCTCCTCAATGCTTGGCCACCATCTACAATGCAAAAGTCAGGGGTTCCCGCATCAATGCTGCTCCAACAGCCCTCAGGAACCTCAAACCAATCCACAAACAAAGCTTCATTGGCTGCCCTTCAATAAGCGTGCGCTCCCTCCAGCATGGACAGACAGTGATTGCTGTTTGCACCAGCTACAATATTTCCATCAGGAGCACATCACTCTACCTTAGACAGTAGATCCCAAAACCAGAATGGCTGCTATCTAGAAGGACAACAACAGCAGGCACATGGGAGCACAAGCACTTGCAAGTTTTTCTCCCCGCTATTGACCATCCTGGCTTGGGGTTATCATCGTTCCTTCATTTTTGCTCAGTAAGGCCCTGGAGCTTACTTCCAAAATGAACTGCAGGTTTATCTGCAGCACATGCCCAGCCATGGCTCAAGAATGTAGCTCACCACAACCTTCTCAAGGGCAATTAGGATGGGCAGTAAATGCCAGCCAACCTGCGATGCCAACATCCTGTAAATGAATAATAAAGATAGAGACATCGTGATGAGTTTCGTAACAATGTGGATTCTGGCAGTGATCAATGAGGATCATGTCATGGAATTTATTCAATGAAGAGTTAGAAAGATTTTTGGTAGAGCAGGGAGTTAAGGGTTATGGACCATGTACGACGTTGCAGTAGAGAGAGATTGTAGGTCAGTTATGATTTTAATGAAGAGTGGAGCAGGATAGAAGTGTTGCTTGACCTACTCCAGCTGCTAAGCGCTATATTCAAACTTATATTTCCCATAATGTTATACCATATTTACTCCTGTACTCCAATCTCTTACAAATAATCTCAGCATGTCATCTGCCCTCTTAATTGATTTCTTTACACGTGCGGCCTCGGGGTTCACACTTTCTAAATATTATACACTGCTTTCATAATATTAGGGCAGAGGTCAATGACTTCACAATTCGACACATGATACTTCGTCTAACAGCATACTGACAAAACAATTTATCATTCTATATCTCTCTACAAACTTTCTGTTCTCCCCTCAGCTTACCTTTCTCCATAGGTCTAGATCATCAGCAAAGTTAGATACATAATTCTTTGCCATTTCTGTCGAGTCATTAAGATTGATTTTAAGAGCCATCGAGCAACATTCAGCCTTTTACACAGGAACAGGAAAAGGTCACTATGAGCGTCGGGCATTTTAGAATTGAAATGAAGTAGGTATTCAATGCATTCAGCCAGTTTTGCCGAAATAGAAGAAGTCTATTCAGTCCTTCTTGTGTTTGTTACAGACGAGGAGGCGGAAGACATTCAGCATTTGTCGATCCTATTACACAGGCGCAGGGGAATGTCATTTAGCACCCACAGCCTGTTGCCGTGGAACACTGGGGAAAGACTCTAAGGGAGCAATCAACACATCGTTGAAATGCTCAACACAGGCCTTAATGTATCACACAGGTATGAAAAATTATGCTTCTCTTGAAGAATTGCACATGTCTCACTGTCTCTCACAAACACTGACACACTCACAATCTGTTTCTCACACGCATTGACACAGCCGCCCTCTGTCTCTCACAAGCAATGCACAAACTCGATCTCTACCTCACATACACAATGACACACTCGCTCTGTCATACACAGTGACACATTGTGGCACGCAAAATTACAGAATCAAACAGTGTAAAAGTGTCCCTTCGGCCCATCGAGTGTGCACCGGCACATGGGAAAAACATGTCCTACATAGCTGATGACATTTCCCTGCACTTGGCACATACCCTTGAATATTAGTGCGTGCCATGTGATCATCCAGGGGCTTTTTATGGATGTGAGGCAAACCGCAACTACCAGGCAGTTCATTCTAGACCATAGCCACCCTCCCAGTAAAAAAGCTGTCCTCACATTACACCTAAACCTCCTGCCCCTCACCTTGAACTTATGCCCCCTCCTCACTGACCCTTCAACTAACAGTCCATACCCCACGTAATCTTGTACACCTTGATCTGGCCGTTCCTCAGTCCTCGCTGCTCCAACGAAAGCAACCCAATTCTATCCAACCTCTCTTTATAACTTAAATTTTTCATCCCAGCCAACATCCTGGTGAATCTCCCCTGCACCCCCTCCAGTGCAATCACATCCTGCATAAAATATGGGGACCAGAACTGCACCCAGTACTCCAGCTGTGGCCGCTACAATGTAGTATAGTAATCAAACATGACCTGCCAGCTTTTGTAACCTAAGCCTCGATTGATAAGCGCACGTGTCCCATATGCCTTTATCACCACCCCACTAAATGTCCATTTCGCCATCAGATATGGACACACACGCCAAAGCCCCATTGTTCCTCAGTACTTCTTATTGTTGTGCCGTTCATTGAATACTTGCTTGTCAAACTAACCCTTTCAAAGTGTATCACAATACACTTTTCAGTGTTAAATTCCATCTGCCACTTATCTGCCCATTTGACCATACCGATTATAACATCACATCCTGTAGACAATAAACCTCACTGTAAAATATCGGTCAGTCTTTGTGCCATCCACAAACGTACAAATCCTTCCTCCCACATAGTCATCTATGTCATTTATATAAATGACGAATAACATTGTACCCAACACAGCTCCCTGTGGTACGCCACTAGACACTGGCTTCCAGTCACTAAAACATCTTTCTGTGATCACACTCTGACTCCTACAACTGAGCCAATTTTGAATCCACCTTATCAAATTGCCATGTATCTTATGTGCGGTTGCGTTCTTTATAAGTCTCCCATGTGGGACCGTGTCAAAGGCTTTGCTTAAATTCATCTCAACTCCATCAACTGCACTACTCTCATCTACACAACTGGTCAGCTTCTCAAAAAATTCGATCCAATTTGTTAGGAATGACACCCTTCTGACAAAGACAGGCTGACTATCCCTGATCAAACATTGCCTCTCCATGTTGAGATAGATTCTGTACTTCAGAATGTTCTCCATTAGTTTCCCTACCACTGACTTGATACTAACTGGCCTGTCGTTCTATTGCTTATCTCTAGAACACTTCAAAAACAGCGGAACCACGTTAGCTGTTCTCCAGTCTTCTGGCACCTTCACCATGACAAGAGATGAATTCATAATTTGGTTCAGAGCGCTTGCAATCTCTTCCGTTGCCTCCCTCAGCAATCTGGATCAGTAATCATCCGGACCTGGAGTTTTATCCCCTTTTATGCGTGCCAACATCTCCATATCTTGCCACTCCCTATATAAATTTGCTTAAGAAACTCGCAGTCTCTCTCTCCACGAGTTCCATACTTTCATTCTCATTACAGAGGGAATTCCAGAGCTCGAGGCCACGCAGCTGAAGGCACGTCCGCCAATGCTGGATCAATTAAAAAAAGGCAATGCACTTGTAGCCTCATTTATCGGAGTGCAGAGATTTAGTGCAATTCTGAAGCTGGAGGAGAATAAGGAGATAGAAAGAAACCAAGGCCATGGACAGATTTGAAAACAAGACTGAGCGTTTTAAAACCCCAACATTTCTTAACTGATCTAAAATATGTCAATCAGCACATCATGTTTAACCAATAATGTTGAGAGTATGGATGTGGAATGCAAAATTTCTGATGGCCTCTAACTTGTGGAGGTCTGTATGTGTGGGACCAGCAAGAAGTTAGTGGGATTATTCAGTTCCAAATTTAACCGTTTCCTGATTGAGGAGTTCAGCAACTGGCGACTCAACACCGGTGGTCAGGGGATGTTACAGAGTGGAATAAGTTGCTCATAAGAGTGAAAATATATGTGGCAGGAGTCATATCTTCGAATGAATTACTTCACCAAGGCTGAGAACAGTGTCCCTTCAATTCACATATTCAATTGGGCCAGGACAGTCGTTGCAAGCAAGGCATTAAATTATAGTCCGTTGTTAGGAAACCATGACTTTATTCTTCCTGGTATTATTCTGGGGGCACAGGACTTCACGTTCGCTATTGGATGTCGCATAAACAAGCAAACAATCGGAAAACAAAGGAGCACAGAAATATGTTGGTGAGATGGAGCCTGTTGCTAAAAAGGTGAAAGAGTAATCCTGTATCTTTAGGTGATTTCGCCGTGAAGCTCCGTGCATATGAGAATTGGGAATAGGTGCGGGCAAGTGCAGATCATTGGAGGACAAGAAAAAGCTAAAGTTATTGGGATAATTTAAAAATAAGCAACGTTCATTATTTTACCAAAACGCTTCACTGAGATTAATATAACTTTTTACAGTTTAAAAAAATATATTCAGAGTTGCAGCGCCAATAATTATAAGTGAAGTTAGGGTCCTCATCAGTGTTGAGCCAATTCTATACTAAAACAAATATGAGGGAGCAAATAAATTCCTCCTGTTCTTATGACTGGCTCTAGATATTGACTACTAAGAAATATACTGGCCTTGGAAACAGGAGCGAAGCTCATGGGTACAGTATTAATGGGATGTATCAGCACCAGAACACCAAGCAGAAAGAGCAGTGCTTTCCCCATCTTCCACTCAGTTGCTCAGAGGAACAATCAAATGAATGGAGTGTTTAAGCCATTTATATGAACTCAGAGAGTAATCTGTGTAATACTCAAACCCAAACGATGGGTAGTGGCACAATTTTGGCTTGTTAAATGGACAGTTCATTAAATAAGTCCAACAGCCGCTGGAATCAAAGAGTGAACCTGTCGTCAACGGAAGTCATTTATTCAGAAACAATAGGTCCAATTTGAGGAATATTTCCACTGGAGGCCATTTAGGGACTTACTGCGCATAATAAACAAAGGAAACAGACAGCAGACTAGGTCATTGGGCAACAGTGCCTGTAACATCTCTCTGATAGAACAATCCAATCACGCCAGTTTCCAACCTGCTCGACCTGCACCGCCCGACTATCCATTCATCTCCAAGTATTTTTACAACTAAACTTTTTTAAGGGTGTTATTGAATCTGTTTCCAACACCCATTAATGCTGTGCATTTCAGGTTACAACAACTTGCGGAAAAAAGGAAACTATCCTTCTTTACCTTTAAATCTTCAGCCTCAAATATTCCAACCAAAATGACGATCTGACATTTACCTATGTTCTCCAGCAACCTGTTGTTTTTTTTTATTATTTTTGCACAAAAACTTAACATTTATTTTTGCAGCCTCTTCGCAATGGTATCAAAATTATTTCTGAAAGCACATGTTTCTCATCAGTAAATTTGACCACACGGCACTCTATTTCTTTATCCAAGTCAATATTGTAAAACGGTTTGGTAAACATGAGGCCACTGGACTGAACCCTATGGCACCCCCACCCTTCCAGATACAGTTTGCCAACTTTTATATGGGCCAGTTATGTCGACACTGATTCCTGTTAAGCCACCCAATAGACATGATGCAATGTTACCCTAACACCATGACGATATAACATCTGTGATAACCTTTTTTTTCTTGGAAACGTATCAGACACGTTTTAGTAATTCAAAATAAAACTGCATCCAATAGTCCTTCTTTCCTCATCATGCTTGTTACATCCTGAAATAACTGGAATAAATTTGTGCACGATTGTGATTTCAGAAAATCAGCTTCGCTCTGCCTGATTGGATCATGAATTCCTACATTTTTTGCGATCATTTCCATAAAAATGCCTTCCTGCTGGAGTTTAGAAGAAGTGAACAAACAGATTAAAAACTCATCAGCCTCGGTAACCTGCTCAAACTGGTCTCAGAACGATTTATGTGGGTAATATAAGAGGGCACCTTGCACTGAGAGAAAAAAAATCAAACAAAAAAAAATCAAGACTAATGTTTAATTAATTCTAAATGCAACAAATAACAATAACGCTTAAGACATTCAGAATTTCATCGCTCGCAAAAGTCAAGGTTTCAGTATTTTTTTCAAATAAGTCTTTTAGGCCGTGCAGACGTCCAGCGGACAGTTACATGTTAATGGCACTATGGTGGGCATTGAGTTACATGCCATCTAGAACTGTTAAAGTCTCCTATGAAAATCGCCAGAGAACTAGATGGATTTATATAATTCAAAATTATTAAAAATATAAAACTACGTTCGACTTATTCCAGATATGTAACGTTAAAATTAAAAGCAGGAGGATTTTTATTGTTCGTTCCTTTGTATTTCAACGTTGGACTCATCCAGGCCTCTTTAGGACAGACTTCCTTAACGTTCTTTGCAATGTCTATGGTCAGTGTTACTCTTTAGGCAGATTGAATTTGTAACATTACAGGTAGATACCTATTTATTAAGTCTCCAAGATTGAACAAAATGGTCTAAAATAACGATCAGGATTTATGCTTTACTGTTTGTCCCCAGATGTGACTGAGTCTCGACTGCGCAGGGTTGGATTAATTGTACTTTGCCCTCTTCATTCATCGGCGGTGACCTTCACAGCCAAAACCTGGTTGTGTCCGGTTGTGTTGCATTGCCAAGAGCTTATTGACAGGTGTGCTGAACAGAGCTTGTTGAATAAAACTGGGAATCTGGGAGAAGCTGCGGATCTCAAGTAGCAGCAGAATAATAGGAAATTCGCTCTTTAAGCTCATGTCGTGGTATATTCCACATTCCACCCTACTGCCAGCCGCGGGATTAACACGGGCAAAATGACGAGTGCATGTAGCAGTCCAAGGGCAGCACCAAATATACCACATAGGGGAACGTGGTGAATCTTCAACACACCGTTACCTGCATTTTAAGGAACAGAGGAAAACTGCAACAATGCTAACATCTCCCACAAACAGTGCCCCGAATTGAAAACTTGAATTCCCGTCGCATCCAGTGGTTAATGATAGTGCCAATAAGACAACTTTAATGAGGAGGAGGCTTCAAATATATACCCATCGGCCATTTTGGGAGCCAAATGACATCAGGACAATCGACAAGGTTGAAACATTTGCAGCTCGTGTGTGTCAGGATTGTTAGTGCTTCATCTTAATGTCCCAGACACCACAGACGCCAGACTGAATATAAAAACAAAATATTGCTCATAATGGAAATCTGAAATAAACACAGGTTAGGTCGGAAAACCTCAAAAGGTTTCGCAGAATCTGCGGAGGGAGTCCGCACTCAAAATGTTAATTCTGTTTCCATCAGGATGTGGAAAATTTGATTTACTTGATATGATCTCAAGAAATGGCTGAAAGGACTGGACACAGCAAACGGGGCGACACAATTCCGGCAGATTTACTGAAGATTTGTGCTGTATATCCAGCCGAAATTGGAGGCCAAAAGACTCAGTGCAGACACAAAAAAAGCACCAGCTGCCGAAAATTAGAAAAAAAAAATGGTCGTGTGTGCTGTGCGCAAATAGCATGACACATAAAAACCCTGGCAAATCCCGGTTCATCAATCTGGCCTCGGACATCAGCAATAAAATGCGAATTGTCATTTTGGTATTAAACGGCAGTGACATAAGACCACCAGTTCATTGGAACCCGGATAGTGTTCCGCCACAGCCACTCGGCTAATAGCTTCATTGTAGCTTTGCGAGTATCACAGACAAAATGGCTGAACTCAGGAGATGCGATTATAATAACGTCTCTTGGTATCAAGGCAGCATTTGAACATCAGCGATATCAAGGTAGCTCCGATGTTACGATCAGCGTAGAGAATATTTGGATATTCATGACAGCAAAAGAAAGAATCTGAACGTCAACATTTATCTTAAAAGAATTGGTTGTTTTGCAACAATCGACCCAAACTCAACATATTTCAAACATTAATAGGTCAATGATACTTCAGCGGGGATGTAAATGTCAATGTTGGATAGTCACAAGAACACAAGAAATAGGAGCAGGTGGTAGATCAAATGCCACTTCGAGCCTGCTCCTCCATTTATTACTAGCGTGGCATATCTTGGGGTTAAATTCCATTCCCTGTCCTTCCCAGGCACCAGTTTTATGAACCGCTTCTCTAGCACCTCCGAAGATAGCATAACTTCTCTGCAATTAGAAGACAAAAACTGCAAACAATACTCCAGCTGTAGTCTCAACAACACACTATGCAGACCTCTCAAGTTTTCTTCATCCCTCTACTCCAATTCCCTATCCAACAAATACACTATCTGCTCTCAGCGTGTAAGATATAACGCTCTTATATATTGTTTTGCATCGATCCCTATTTCTCAAGTGTACATCAAATAGCTTTACTCAGTACAGGTCGGCCCGAGGTCACTTAAGACAAAAGACACTGCATCCGATATCCAGGAAAAATACAAATGCGCTATCCCCTTCTCAATTGTGACTTTTCTACCCAGAATCAACCTAGCTTGTTCTCCCTATCTGAAGCTGTTAGGAATTCTCATCTTGTCTTCTTTTCATCCACTGATTAAAAGTCCCTGTCATGTTTTCAAATAATTATCCCCACGGCTTCACAATGAGATATCTGCTTGCGTCCTGGAACTGCGTCTTTCTTCCAGCAGCACGGGCATGAGTTGCAAATAAAATACCAATTCGATTAACTTGCCGTTTTTGGCTTCCACTGCATTGCAACTTGACCCTCAGTTTCACATCTCAGAACTGTGATAACATCATGATGTTGAATTCAATTGTTCTGCCTTCCAAAAGTCTTTCTTACCTCCAATTAGCATTTCCAGTGTCTTTTTCAAAAATAAAATGCAGGCTTTGCAGCAAGCACCAAGTTTCATTTTCAAATAGATGTTTAGCCTGTGTCTGTGCCAGTCTGTGTGCTAACTGGATTAAGACCAAGAACTCTCGGTGCTTTTCTGTATAATAGTGTTGTGAAATAAACAGAGGTAGAGGTACATTTGTATTTTCTTGAATGGAGCATTCAAGAGGGGAGTAAAATGTTTCACCTAGCTAAGAGAAACCAATCAATGTTTATATTACTAATACATTTGGTGCAATGAAATGTGTTTTATTGTTGGAAGAGGTCATGCCCAAAGGGCCTGGTAATTCACTGAGAATTTACATGCAAAAAGACGAATGTGTATAATAGAAGGGAGGTTGGGTGTGAAAGGCAGAGGCATCTAACATCAAAGCAGCTGTAAGCCTCCAACAGTCTGCAAAGCAAAGAGATTGAAAGGAAAGTCGTTTTGAATTTGTAAGGAGTAAATGCTTCGCCTGGTGTGTGGTTAAATCTATTTGATATTGATGACTTAGTGGTGAATTACTTGGGATTTTTTCAAAGATGTTACCATTATAGTAATTTCTAGCCAGGTGTATGTGTTTAGTCTATTGCGAACTAATACATGTCTCCTTTAGTTTGACAGAGGACCTGTCGAGTAGCGTTGGTTTTATCCCTGAATTTAGAGCAAGAATTCAAAACATACGAATTTATATCCAGGTTCTGACAGTTGTTTAAATTTCCCCTCTGGGACTTTAACTAGCTCTGCCTTTAAATAATGTTGAATCATAACACATAATAAGTTTACAAACCTGATGTTCGTATTCCATTAACCTAAGCTAAAAGCTCAGGTAGAAGTTGGCAACCTGCTTTCTGGTGAAACTCTTTTTTAAATTTGTCGCAGCTCGGGGAAGAGTGATATTACTGCGCACTCTCTCCAGTATTTCGAGAAAATATTTAATGACCTACCGTCTACTGTTGTTTTATAATTGTAACACTTAATTCCAAATAGCGACCACCCCGTGACAAATGAAATACCCCATATTCTCTGGTTTGGAAGGGAGACTCCTTAACATGAAACATTTCCCCTAGTTATAGATTCCCTCACTAGAAAAAACATCCACTCAACATCTACCCTGATAAAACAGCCCTAGAACCTTGGAGGTTTCCAGAATATCTTTTCCAACTTTTTCAAATTCTAATGAACCTGAGCTTCCCTCATAAGTTCGCTTTTCATACCAGTGAGCAGTCGTGTGATCTATCTCTAAACTGAGCCTAACGCATGTGCATTGTTACTTAAATAAGGAGAGCATAAGTGCACAAGACACCACCAACTTGTTGCTGCAGCACGGTGTCCCCACTTGCATACATCACCCGCCATCCAGTGATGGCTAATATTTTATATGCCTTCCTTTTCACTTACTGTACTTGTATGCTAACTGGTCATGATTCATGTTCGAGAACATCTAGAGCTTTTCTGCTGCAACAGACAGAACACTTTCTCTACCTTTAAATCTTCAGCCCCTATTATACCTAACAAAGTGACAATCTGACATTTTCTTATATTTTCCTGCAACGTGTTTTTATTTTTGAACAAACACTTAACATTTATTTTTGCAGAGTCTTCGCAACGCTTATCACAATTATTTTTGAATGCACATGTATATCGTCAGTAAAGTTGACCGCACTGCACTCTATTTCTTTATCCAAGTCAACATTGTAAAACGGTTTGGGTCAACTTGAGGCCACAGTATTGAACCCTCTGGCACCCCCACCCGTCCAGAGACAGTTTTGTCATCTTAAAAACGGGCCAGTTGTGCCGACTCTTTTTCCTGTTAAGCCACCTGACAGATATGATGCAACGTTACCCTAAAACCATGACGATGCAACATGTGTAATTATCATTTTTTTGATTGGAAACGTATCGGATACGTTTTGGAAATTAAAAATAAAACTGCATCAAAGAGTCCTTCTTTCCTCATCGTGCTTGTTACATTCTGAAATAACTAATACAATTATGCACGTTTGTTTTTATTTCAGAAAAACATGTTCACTCTTCCTGATTGGATCATGAATTCCTACAGTTACTGCGATCAGTTCCTTAAAAATGCCTTCCTACTGGAGTTAAGAGGAAAAGAACAAACAGAAGAAAAATCTTTTCAGCCTCTTTGACATGGTCTAACTGGTGGCAGAACAATTTCTGCTGGTACAATAAGAAGGCAGCTTGCACTGAGGGAAAAAAAATCAAACGGAAAAATCAAGATTATTGATACATTAATTGTAAATATAACAAATAACATTTTATTTTAAAAGAACATTGACTCTTAGTATATTTAGAGTTACGTCACTCGCAAAAGTCAAGAGTTCATGATTTTTCGAATATGTCTTTTTGGCCGAGAAGACCTCCGGACGAGTTTTCCTGCGGACAGTAAAATGTTAATGGCACGGCTGTGGGCCTTGAGTCACATGACCTCTAGACCTATTAAAGTCTCCCATACAAATCGTCAGAGAGCTAGGTAAATTTATATAAATCATGATTATTTTAAATAAATAAACAACTTGCTACTTATTCCGTATATGTAACCTTAAAAGTAAAGGCAGATTGACTTTTAGTAATCGGTTCCTTTGTAATTCAACGTTGGACTCATCCAGGCCTTTGAAGGACAGACTTCCATAACGTTGTTTCCAACGTATATGGTCAGTGTTAAATTTAGGCAGATTAACTGTCTATCTCCACCAGATTGGTAATGATTTATTAAGTCTGTAAGGTTCCACAAGCTGGAATAAAAGAACGATTAGCATTTCCGTTTTAGTGTTGGTCCCCAGATGTGACAGAGGATCGACTGCACAGGGTTAGTTTAATTGTACTTTGCCCTCTTCGTTCATCGGTGGTGACCATCACAGCCAGGACCTTCTATTGTAGCTGATGTTTAATTGCACTAGAGAAGCTGGTGCTGAGCAGTCCTTTGGTTCAAGCTGGCTAGGCAGTTCGATATCATCCTTAATGGACTTTTCTGCAGAGTGTCTATAAAACTAATTATTTGCTGGGCCATTTCTAAGGGCAGTTAGGAGTCAACCACGTTACCGTGGGACTGGAATAACTTGTAGGCCGTGCAGTGTGAGGCCGAAATTAAATGGCATTACAGAACAAGATTTTTAAAGACAATCCAATAATTCCATTGTCACAATTCTTGGCTTTATTATGCAAGAATTTTCTTTCCGGATTTCGTTTAATTGGAAGTTTGTTGGGTGTGTAAAAACTTTAATGTTTCTGAGAGTGTCCAAATGTGCGAATTCTCTGCGAGTCAACTCCAGCGCTTCCTTTATGGATAGTTACATGCATTTCGCTGCCTTGAGAATGGTAAGGCCTCACACCGTGCATCAGCTCCCTGTGTCTGCAGACAATTCTGTGTTATGCACGACAACAAGTGCCATAAGTCCTCCCATGGTGTATCCCTTCACTGTGTTTATAAACAGTTCAGTTCCCTGGGTTGGAGTTTGCTTTATCCGGTCTTTTTGAAGAGACTACCGGGTCCAGGCCACTTTCACCCACCACTCCTGCACGGCAGCACATCTCCAAATCTCTGTCTCCCTTTTCTGCTTCAAGATAATTCTTAAGACTGACCCGATTGACTAAACATTTGATCAGTTGTCCAGTTATGTTGTGTGGACCTAATGTGAAGCA
Source organism: Carcharodon carcharias (assembly GCF_017639515.1). Classification (NCBI taxonomy): domain Eukaryota; kingdom Metazoa; phylum Chordata; class Chondrichthyes; order Lamniformes; family Lamnidae; genus Carcharodon; species Carcharodon carcharias. The sequence continues at coordinate 1,507,276 of NW_024470775.1, forward strand.
ACCTGAGCCACGTGACTGTGTTAATTATGTCATATCAATATGAGTTGTTGTTGTCAGTTTGCCATATAATGCTCTATGCAGCATCTTTAGTTGTTTTACTTTGTTTATATTCAATACAAATACGCGAGGGCTTCCATTGCTGCACTTCGGATTCTGTGTCATGTTATATGTGTGGTTGTAAGGATCAGTGCATGAATCTCGTAATCCCCTTCCTCTATCACTCATCGGGCAATGTGACAGGAGGTCCTGGGCCGATCTTCTCAGAGAGAAAACCATGATAAGTCCCTGTTCCCTGAAATCTCCCTGCTCCGTGTTTGGTGTTCAGTGAGAATTTTTTGTACGATTTCCACAAACAGTGTAACAGACGTTGCAGAGCCCTGACCACTTAGAGATTAAATAATCATCAAGGAGGTTTAGAAAGAAATTTGACAAATTAAATTAGAAAAATGCTCAAACACAGAAACAATAACCACTATTATTGGCATTCGACTGACTATTTCAGACGTTGAACATATATTTTTGAGAGAGAGTATGAGAGAGAGTGAGAGAGAGAGAGCGAGTAAGAGAAAGAGAATTTACTGTGTCCGTCACCCGCCATGGGCTTGCCTTCCCCCGAGAACGGGTTCATTGCGCTCCCTCCAGAGAGAAAATTGGTAATTCCCGATCTTCCGGCGAAAATCTCATACTCCCCCACCGTGGCAGGCATATAGTCCCCCGGTCGCTGCTTTCATTGGGTATCGCTCATCTAAGGGAACCTCTGAAGCTCCTCCTCGCCCAGTATTCATGCTATATATCTACTCCTCACCACTTTTCATGTAATATATGCCACAGGGCCCTAGTTGTCGGTGATATACATCCTCTTCGCTGATTTACCTGGCAAATTTCACCCATTCCCGGGTCAAACCAAAGAAATAACACCCCGTCCATTGGACCTGGCATAACCCCACACTCCACCACCCCCAGCCCCCGCAGCGTACCTGGTAGAAATCTCCTTCTTCTTGGAAAATCTTGTTTCTCATTGACTGCCCTGCAGCACTTAATATATATTTACCCCTCTACCAATTAAGCTTTAATATCAACCCCCTGTTCGATTGCATTCCATGTACCTTTTTCCCATACCTTGTGCACGAATAAACACTATGCCTAGTTTATCTCCCGATCTGTTCTGCAACCAGACTTATCCCACTGTACTGGTATATATCCACATCCCATTGCGGCGATTATACCTCTCCCAGTGCACTTGGTTTGCCTCCCTAACCACACCTCCACCAGTATCCTGGCACACCATCGCCCTCTCCTGGTGCAACTGATATACATCACTCTCCACTGATTGTGCTTCATGACCTCCTTTCTCTACTTCTATGTACCTGATTTATGCCCCATCCCACTAGTTTAAGTGGCACATCAGTTCCTCCATCTGGAGAACATCAGTATTTTGAGCATTCAACGCAGCATAACTTTATCTCATTCATCCCTACCTCCCTGCAGATGTGCATCACCACAATTCAACAATGTTTATCCCTCCACCCTTTGTCCCGGTATCTCATTCCCTCGTGAAACTGGTATGCCTCCCCCGAACAAGTGTCACGTCTGTTGTATCAACACTGTTCCACTGTACATTAGAAATCAAAAGCCTCATCTGGTCTGTCAGGGATATCAGTCATCAGCCAATAAATCATGCTGTATCATCCCATCTTTTCTTGTCAAGCTGGTATATAACATCTGCCCTATTGTACCATTAGCACCACTATGCTCATCGCTTATAATTGGTATACCCCTGTTTTCAAAGCAAGTTTTTATTTACATACAGCAATGTACTTGGCACAATACTCAACCACCCCCACCCCGGTGCGCCCGTTATTCATGGTGACAGTTTTGGGCAGGCAGGTGTTGTTGTAATGGAGCAGCACGTTTGTGGCAGACTGTGATATTCATGAATCAGTCGGGACCCACACTACTTTCGAAGCAAGAGGACTAGTTAATGTTTGGTCACAGTAGTCGCTAGTTTTCCAACCTGCACTGTCATCATCATTACTAGCCCATATCCTCATCTGCTCTCCAAAAAGACCGGCCTACTCCACTCTACCAATATTGCGAGGCAAACAGCCCCCACTTCATCATCATTCTGACAGGTGCCTCCAATGGTCTTTTTCCCAAATTGTAAGAGCAAGTTCCAAGCTACAAATGTTGAATAAACTCAGCAAATCCGGGAAACACTCAGGGAGTATATTCTGTGCAGTGTTCTGTTCCGTTCCATTGTTTAGCGAACTGAAAAATTAGAGCAAAGGGATGTTTGAACACATTCTTGAACTGGGCTTTGAATGCAGCCTGGGTGATGGCAAGTGTCTGTGCAGCCACAAAGATGCTGCATCATTAAACCAATTCCAGCACAAACACATCTGTCATTAGAAATCGATAGCCCCAATTTCCACTCAGCCAATATAGAATAAAGCATCAACACCGACCATAACAGGATGGAATTCGCTGAAATTGTAAAGTATATAATAATGGGTTGCTTCCGACTTTCTATTCCTGGATGTCTGAGGTTCTTCCCACTGTTGTGAGGCCTGAGTTTCTTCCTGGCTCTGCTGCTCACTACAATGGGACTGACAGTGTAAACAATGTGCACTAGAATCAGGATAAACGGTACTACGGTGCTTAGAATTTCATATGTGAACTCAATTGCTGCCCAGAACCGAGACAACCAACCACCCCCGTGTAGCAACAAAAAAAGGGGACGTTCCTCATCACAGGCCTGTTGCCATAAAATGCGATAACATGTTGTCTGCGCAGCTCAGCACAGTCACTGTTCCCAGGACGACAGTCGCGGTTTTTCTGGGGCAATATTTACATTTCAGTTTCGGACAACAGCTGGCTTCTAATCGATCAAACCTGCACGGTACAGTGAACCAGACAGAACGGTTAGTGGCTGTATAAATCAGAATGGCACGGACATTGCACACAGGAATGGACTTGAGGAAAAGAAGCTGCTTCTGGAAAACAATTGAAATGTGCCGTAATATCATGTCGAGGATAATGACGACTCGATCCGCCCTTGTCATGGCCACCAGGTAGCGAGTGATACATTTCGAGAGCCGAGACTTACCCCGCGATAGAATACCCATTGTCACCAAGTTAGCTGCAAGGCAGAGAAACGGCAGAACAATTATAATCAGACACGGAGCAAAGTTACCAATTTGCTTGATGACTTATTTAAGATTACCGAGTGTACTATTGCATCCAGTAATACATTTGCAAATCACAAATAATTGCGTAGTTCCAAATGTACGTGTCTTAGGCAACGTTAACCTTACTATGAAATCGATTGTCAAATGGTAAATAATGTTGAGGTGCAACAAGACATGAGGAGTCACAGGTTTTTGGGCGATTTAATAAATGCTAGCATTCAGCTGACAATTCCTTTCTTGGCCACCTAAAAAGAGCAGCCTGGAGGTGGGAATATCATCATGGCAGAGAGTATGATGATCGAGAGTATAATAATGGGGTCGCATTTTTTCGACTTGGAATTGTTTCCTAAATTAGTGGACAGAAAAGACCTCCACACTTGTCTACATTTCCAAGTAAATTCGCGTGTTTTAGCTGCTGGGAAGCAGCTTGGCTAGCTCAGGAGCACACGTCCTCGGTAATATGCCAGTGTTCTTTTCAGGGTCCATTCCCTTATCAGTATCCAATGCCTTCAGCATTTTCTTGATAGTACGTGGGGTGACTTTATTTGACTAAAGACTGGCATTTGCGATACTGGGGACAAAACGTGTTGCTTATTTGGATCATCTATGCACATATGGTCGAAATTGTTGCAAATATTTCTGCCTTGTTGTATGCTCTCGTGTGTCCTCCCATCAATGAGGTTGGGGATGTTTGTGCAGCCTCCGCCTTCAGTTAGTTGTGTTTTTGTTCACAGTCACTCATGTCTGGATGTGGAAAAACTGAAGATTTAACCTCTGGTCCGTTTGTTGGGGGATCATTTTTACCTGCCCACCACATGTTTCTTTGGATGTTTGTTATGGAAGTTTCAATTTGTCGCAGCTTTGCAACATGATTTTGAAAGTCTTTCATCTCACTTTTAGGAATGTCTGGCAGTGTTCCCACATGCCAGCATCCTTCAGCACACCCTCACCCCCCACTGCCCGTGTTCTTCTGACAACCAGAGTTTAGCTACAGTTTGATATTAATTGCAACGTGAGGTATATGCAAGGCCAAGTTATTACAGCTTGTGGTTGCGTACAATGCTACCACTGGTGTTCTTCCCCCGGCACCTAATGAATGTCCATTTTCCAGTTGGTAGAACTATTCCATTTAACGCGCTCATAGAGCCGCATTATATGATGGTGGATATCTCAATGTGAGCATGGGAGTTAATCACCAATACAATTGTGAGGTGCTCACTCTTACTTCTGCTTTCATGTTTAATTGCATCTGAAACAGATAGATTGGTGAGGAGGAAGTAACATAGATTTGTCTTCCGTGTTGCTGGTTCCTTCACCAGCTGCTACTGAGCCAGGCCAGCAGCAATGTATTTTATGAGTCAGACAGTTTGGAAAGCAATAGTGCGACTGAGCCACCCTTGATGAAGCGCATTGAAGTTCCTCAAGCAGATTGTGGTTTGTGACCTTGCCAGCCTATAAGATTCTTCCAATTGGTTATCAATACGGAGGAGTTCTGATTCTTCAATTAAACAGAGAATGTTTCAGGGTCTTATCATTTTCTCATTTTTCTTTCTGCTTTTTCTCCGCACCCGAGCAATATTTCCTCTGTTTGTTTTTCCCTCTCTCTCCACGTGCTATCCATTGCATTCTAAATACAAATAGGGCCGCTCATTTACGTCAATTATACAGACGCTTCCAATCTCACCCAGAAAGGAAAGATTGTTCGCTTTCAAAAGTCAGAACAGCACACCCCACATCCCGCCCCTAAAGCACAGTGTCAGGCGCGTTCGTCACAATTATCCATACCCAAGGAACGTCTGTGTCCACCACAGTCAAACATCGAAGCATTTGCAAACTGGTCACTCTATTCATGCACATTCTTGAGAACAGTGACATTCAGCTTCCATTACCTCTCACTACCTCTTCTGCCAAAGTGTATTATTTTACCCTGCAATGCTTTAAATTGCAACTGCTAATTCACTGCCAATTTTGCTCATTTCTCCATGTCCGATTGCAATGGATTGGTACCATCCTGACTGGTTAAACCCCACCTTACCATGTGTGTATCATTAACACAGTTTGAGACGTGGTCCTGTATTCAAAAATCCTGCTGGTTTATAGAGAGCAAAACGAACACCCGCCAACAGAGATTCTAGGGGAAATCTAGTAGCTACCATCATCCAGGCTGAAACAAAACTATTACCAACAGTTTCTGTTTTCAGTGCGTTACTGAATTGAATCCAATTGGATAGAGACCCCCTGATTCTGCCCTCTTTCATGAGCCTAAATTTTCTTATCAGCCTTATCTGCGCTAAATTGTCAATTAATACCTCAAAACCCATTCAGTCAACATCTCCTGTAATATCTTCCTTAATTTTCCCTGCTGTGAGATCAGAATGCAAACTATGTTTTTCAAGTATGTTCTTAGTTTAAGGCATGTCTTTTACAAATCCTTGATCAATCTCACTTAAACTGAACCGTCTCAAATTCCAGGCTGGAAGCTTGGCTGTAAGGTCAGATTTGGTTCTATTCTTAGTACTGCAGCTGAACAGTGAGAGCAGTGAATTAGAGAGGACGGGGGCTGAGCACCAAAAGGTAGTATTTTTAAAAAGAGTGGACAGTTGAGACTTCAGAGCAGGGACTTAAATTGAGCGGGAGCTGAGCTTCCAGAGGAGAGATACAACAAGAGCGGGAGCTGAGCTGCCAGAGAGATAGTTAGAGCGGGAGCTAGATAATCAAAGCACAGATTGAAAATTACCAGGGGCTGTTCACCTAGATCAGAGAATTAGTAAAAGAGCGGGAGCTAAATAACTTTTTCAGTGTTTCATAAGAAGCTGGAACATTGATTTGACTATGGTAGAGCATGGTTCTCAGAGTGGAGAATTGGAAAGTGCAGTAGTTGTGCAGCCACTTAGACAATTATTTTTGTATATTAAATTACGGGATTCTGGCTTCAATCACTGGCACAGCATTGTCAATCAAGCGGCTTCTTCGTCCTTGATGCTGTCAAGCTTCTTTTGTTTTGTTGGAGCTGCACACATCTAGGAAATTGGAGAGTATAGCACCAAAATCCCTCCTTTGCCTTGAAGATGGTGGATAGGATTTGGGGAGCCAGGAAGGGTGTTACTCTCTGCAGGATTCCGAACCTCTGAAGTGGGTTTGTAGACGTCGTTTTTATATGCCTAATCCAGTTAAGTTTCCGGTCAAGGATAACCGCTGATAGTGGGAAATTCATTAATGCCATTGAACGTCAACAGGCATTGGTTATATTATCTCTTTTGGAAATGGTCATTGCCTGGCACTTGTGTGGTGTGAATGCTGTTTGCCAATTGTCAGCCAAAGCCGGTACATTGTCCAGAACATGCTGCATTGGGCAATGGGCTGCGTCACTATCTCAGTAGTGGGGAATGGTGTAGAACATTGGGCGTCATCATCGAACATCCCAATTCCTGACTTTGCAATGCAGTGAAGATCCTTGATGAGTGAGCGAAACATGGTTGAGACTCGATCACTACCGTGAGGAACTCAGTTTCCCTCAGGAACTAAAAGGATTGGCAGCTCAGCAGCCAGGGTTTATACTCAGCAAGTTCAGGTGCCAAAACGTCAGAAGAACTATTTAGAAAAGAGTGTTAGGCTAGCTGTCGTTGTGGGTATTTAGTTATTCAGGTCCTAAGTATCCTGTGCGAATATTTCACGTTCACTGTAGATGCTCGAAAAGGCGGTTCAAATTCACTTTGCTGTAAGAGCAATTAGTGGTTGGCAATAAATGTTTCTCTTGCCAGCTATGTCCCTCATGCCATGACCGAATCATTTTAAACATGTTCATTTATTCCTTGACGGCGGGTACAGGTTTGTAGCCATCGCCACTCTACATTGGCATTTTAATTGGCAGTTCTTCCGGCCAACCATTTTCCCGGATGTTTAGAAAGCTCAACTAGGAACGGTCAAGGCGAATTTGTGTTTGTATGTGAGAAAGACGAATGACCCAGACAGCATGCACAAGGAGGAGGAGTGGATGACGGCTGCAGCTTCAACACAGGGAGCCAATAAGGAAAGGGCGGGTCAAATTATCTGCTCTATGCTGTAATCTGTATATGGTTGCATTCTACGAACTGTGTTTAAGTAAATTAGAGGAGAATAAATGATAAGAATATGTGAAGAGAAGAATTATATTATATATTTTCACATTCAAAATGCATAGGAATACAAAGGAAGGAGATTATGGTAGGGCCATGAACGAGTGGAAGTTTCATAGCTGAGAATTGTTGCGGATATCTGGTTGAAGCTTTACTCGTTATTTTGATGAGTGGATGTCAAGTTAATATTTTTTAGACGCCACAGCATCTGTGAGTTGTGATGAAAACCATTTGGTGGCTGTGTGTGTGAAAGGACCAGAGAACATGAAACAGAGTGTTGTGAATGAGCATGTGGGGAGTAGGCAGCACCTATGTTCGTGAATAATTAAGTATGAGCTTTGTAAGCTTTCAAATGAATCGTAGGGAAATTCGACATCAGAGATATGGAATCGTCTCTAAGTCCAATAGATAGTGAGAATGAGTAATAAAAGTTACCACATGATCAATTGCGCCCATGCCCGGTCTTCGACAATGCATGTTATGGCCAGGAGCTCCTCCTTTTAGTCACGTGTGGTATATGGAACTTTGAATAACCACTAATTGTGCAACAGTCTGATATCTGGTTGGAGCCAGGTTTCATGCAACCGGTTCTGAAAATAGCCCTTTATATTATTCAGTCCTGAAGAGAAAATGAAAGGTATTTGTGACGTTTTTCTATGTTACGGTTTTTAGAGTTATTGTGATCTGGCTGGTGATGTTTGGGGTGTTCTCTTGTTGATCAGAGCAACTGTATAATGAGCTCTCTGGATTCAGAACCTGGAATCATATTTCCTCCTTTCAAACTCAGCAATAATAACACGGGCTGTTCAGTAAAGAAATTTTCTTATTATCATCACGCCTCAAGCCCACCATTTATTACAGTATACTGCGAAAAGAAGTTCAATTTGAGACTATACTATAAAGGAGTATTTTTAGCAGGGCTATAATTTTATCCAGAGTGGCCATACATTGCTTAAGGTATTTTGCTAATTTGAGACCCTTCAGGTACAATGTTTATGTATTCCTGTAAACGTCAATAGATTTTCAGTTATAATTTGACTAATTTTATGCACAGTTTCACAAGGTACTGCATTCCGTTCCTCAGCTCCTCCCTAAATTTAGCCTGTGTCAGCACATAAATGAATGTATTTGTGCAGCAACTGAGGACCCCAAGCATGACTCCAACTGACTCAAGCTCATTAATGCCAGAATATGAAATTATAGTTGTACGCACAGAGACAACATATGCAACTGGAGTTGCCCAGAGCAATATAAAGCTGCCGGTTATACTGAAGAGTAAAATTATCGACTTTCTTCGGCTTTCAATCTCTGGATCTTTGTGATGCTCTCCGTTGCAGCAACCGCGGAGAACCCTGCGAACTTTATTGGCAGCCAAAATACATCTCACCGTCAAAATATTTAGCAACAAAATTAAAATGAATGGAACCAATGTGGTCAAAGTAAGTGTAAACAAATCAAATGCAGCCCATTCAGCATTAGTGTAAAATGCCTGTTTTAGGAAGCAACCACGAGGTATATTGTCAATTATATATGCAGGTTCATAAGCAAAACACCAGGGAATGTTTATCAAACAACTCAAAACATTCACTACTGATATGACAGCTACGCCTGTTGTCTCTGTGCAATATTTTTTTCTCCATTCTTCACAACATATCGCCACAAAACGATCGAAGGTGAACACCAATGTTAACCAGACAGAGGCTGATGTGACTACATAAATCAATGTCTCAGTTAGAAGGCACACCGTGCTCATGGTCAAGAATGAATCCGGGAAATAAATACCCAGCATCTCCTTCAGTATGACTTCAGTACAGATAAACAGGAGATCAACCGCTGCCATTGCAATCATGTAGAGTGTAATGCATTTGGAGAGACCACACTTTCTTCTGGAAAGGATCACAATCGCAACAACATTAGCTGTAAGTGAGGGATAGAGAGAGAAGAAGCTAGACGTCACGGCAGAACAAGGCAATTTCTCTTCCAGTTGCAGCAAAGCCTCATGCATTTGACGCAAACATGCATGGCCTGCTTCCCGAGACAACCATGTACTAAATGAGGATTGGACTTAGTAAATGTGGACAGGGAATTGTTCATTCCTCTTTTGAAAGGAACATCATCAATTAAATTGGGCAACTACTGTGCAATAACGATTGAGCTTTTTGATGGAGAATCTGATATGGACAATTTGATGGTACAAAAAAGGCTGGGCATGTTGAATTTCAAATAGTAAATGGGAGGTGTAAAGAGACAGTGCATGTGTGAAGGTGCAATATCAATTTGGAAATGAAGACGCAAAATGGAATCTGGGCTATGTAGAGGTAAACTCTGGAAGAGGTTGTGGTGCAATATGTGTTGTGCGGTTGATGGATGCAATAAATTTTGAAAGGGTTACGGTGACACAGGACTGACAGATCGAAGGTAGGGTGTGGCCCAGCAGCATGGGCATACTCCGAAGGTTTGGGAGTATAAAGATAGAATAGTATTTGCACCGGACATGTTAGATTGGTCACTGAGCTACAAAGTAACGCTAGCATAGACGAGGCCGAATAAAGGTTTACCCAGGAGTCCTCACAGATGCGGTCCAATGACAATCAAAATATGCTGACATTTTTATGCAAATGAGCCAGATGTTTTATGGCAGACTCAGAAATCTAAGATTAGTATGCAGGCTGGGCATTTTGAAGGTATAGGTCAGGTGAATGCATCGCTAATTCATTGCAGATAAAAGTGAAGCAACGTTGCTTTTCCGACTGGGTATGGTTGGTGCTGATCATTGGGGCAGTTCAATGTCCGAATGGGAATGGTGACATTGCTATCAGATTAAGTCTGGAATATTTATTGGCCAACGGGAAGGCAGAGTAGCTATTGCCTGGGACAACGCTTCTTTCTGGACAGATTAGTTTTAAAGTGTAGTGAATGGATATTGCAAACTGCAGGGTCAATAGGAATCTCAGCGATGCAAGACACATTGTTGTTAAAGTGTAGAGCGCGAGCAATTCCAAGATGTGATTCCGGTGAGGTTCAAATCTATTCTGAGGAGACAGGAGAGCGTTCCGATTGATTGATCGGCTGTAGATGAAATCTCTTTGTTTCCGAAAGGTCACTTGCATTTCATTCACAGTTTCCATGAGAAAGGAATTGAAATGTGAAGCTAAACACTGACCGTTGCAGGACAAAGTGCAAAATGTCCAGGTTGACATTGATCGTGATGGGCAGATCGATTTGAGTAGGTAGATTATTTTAGGTCCAATATATCTTTAGAACAGGAAAACAGTGAAGTGTTGATTACCCGATGAAAAAAAAAAGCTAAATCCTAACAATTGCAAGGATAAATTAACATACTTTGCAGCTATTTTCAATTTGGACTGGTTTGGATCATAACATCCTTGAATTTTAGCAATATTTGGTAAAATGCATATTTCTTTTTCAAAATGCAAGAACATTTTTAGTGAATTAGCGATCTAATTCAATGTTTGTGCTCTTATATAGAAGATTAAATTGAAACATTTCAACTAATTACTGATTAAATTCAAAGATCTTTATAAATCAAGCGAAATTGACGTGAGCCTCCGATGATCATGGCTGCATCAATGTTTCTGCTGTTATCTTAATAAAACTCTGTTGTCTTTTGAAGATAATAGTTTCACAGTGAATCTCGATGAACCAATTCGCTTTGCCATACATTTACTAACTTAATGCACACGTTTATTTAAATTTTATCTGCATTTCAAAGCAAGTTAAATAACTCTACTTTTATTTAATATCCAAATTAAGTAATTGGTTCGCTTCTGAATCTGTGTTTGTGGTTCTGAAGCCTATGTTGCAGGATAGGATTTCTTGGCTCTTGCAAGGGTACAGAATAGCGTTTCGGCTGAAATCTCCGATCAGACTCAGGATTCCCAGATTAAGGAATAGAAAATGCGCATTCTCAGAATCAAGGGATGAGTAAAAAGAGATTTCATTGAAGTACCAAGTACTTTCACGGCTTTGCAACCTGGAGCAGACTGAAAGTGTACTTTTGAGAAACTTGAATTTAGGAAAGCATCAATGCAATGGAGCAATGTCTATAAACGTGGTGGTGAATTGACATTTTGGATCATATTAATTCCCAAAGATGTTGATTAATTATTTACAAGAACTTTGAAAAAAGTAAGTCGTGTTAGTCGGATAAAGATGAACAGAATTTTTGCATTTCTGCATCAGCTTGTGAATTGGCAAGCTCTGACCACACAAAACAAAACTATCTCTATAAGGTGACATACACAGCCGAGTTGTCAACTGCTGCCTCGGATTCACAATTGTCTAACTGGAATGAAAGCGACAGGCATTGATGTACTGATGGGAACTGTCACAGATAATTACAAACAGCCTTGAAAACGCCAGGTAATGTATATAAGTTTAAAAAAATGTATATAAGTTGATATTTGATTTTCTGTTGACCATGTAGGCTGCACTGGAAAGCAGGGGAAACGTTAGAAAATCAAAGCCATTTTGATTCAATTACTGCCCAAAAGAAGCGTCAAAAATTAAGGTTTACCTTCATTTATCCTATACCTTTTATGCCCTGACCAAATCTAGTATTTATAGCCCTACAATGTCATTAATATTCACCCAGAGTCATAAACATCAATTCGCTTTTTTGAATTAAACGAAGATGGTTGACCAAATTATCAGTACCTGAAGCTGTACTGGCCAGAACTGTAAATAAGGAAACAGTTAAAAGTAGGAAAAATACAGTAATGTTCACAATTATAGATTGAAGCAGTCAATGTTTGAACAAATTAATAATCAAAACTAATATCCAATAAGTTATCAACATGTTTCCTGAATTGTCCTCCAAATTAATCATTGAGATGCCCCAAGAATGAACCACATTATTTTCTAATGAAGTTAATAGTGAATTATCCAAACAGTATTTTATCTATCAAATTAAGTGTACAGATATCAAGTATATTATCCACATAAGCTCCTGGTAAATTAATTAGAGAATTGAACATTTATATATGCTGCAGAATTACTCTCTGCAAATGCAGTCTGCATCTCACCTGTTATTGATTTGCTGTTTGTGAAAAGAAACATAGAGCAAGTGCAGTGTCCTTTGATTAATGTGCCTCTTGGTGTTGTTCCCGCAAACACCCCAGTCTGATAAACCACAGAGCAATGGAGTTTCTGCAACTTTCATCAATCCATATCAGTTCAAGAGCGATGTTTGCTTCGTAGTGTAAGCATTAAATAACAATTTTCTTTGGCATCGTTTGTATGCAAAGCAGATGCTAAAGCTCCAATGCATTCTGGGGACGTTGTGAATACTCTGGCTAATGCAGCACAGAGCGAGTTCCACTGAACATTGTTTTTGGTTATGACACATTGCTGCAGACTCGGTAGCAACAGTTACAGTAGAAAGGCAGGACAAGTTCACCCGCTGCATGTTTAAAATGCTAAAAATGATTTAGGTTCATAAAGCAACTATACATTAAGTAGGCATCGGATTTGATTTTATGTTTTTCAGCAATGTGAGACTGGTAAATGCAAAATAGGTGATCGGCACCCTATTGTCCCACACAACATCCCTTTGACGGCCTCCCCGTACTCAACTCATCAAATTCCGGGGAAGAGGCAAAGAGTGATGTAAAATGGTGTCCGCATCCAATTGGCAATGAACGCCTGGTCCTCATGTGGCAGAGTGTAATGCCATGTACAGAGAGTTGGTATGGCTACAAGCTCAATAAAACCTACTCTCAGCAGATTTTTCGAAAAATACTTTTCATTGAAAACTCAGGCAAGAAACAAAAAAGTGAGAAAAAAGCATGACGATGCTGCCATCTTCCCCAGCACAATCTGCTGCTGCTTTCGATCATGCTCCCAGAGGCAGGAGTTCCCTTCCGCGCTTTTGCCATCTCACAGTCGCTGCTTAAAGACGCTTATTTTCTCTCGAATGAGCCCTGGCAAATGCAATGCACCAAACAGGAAAACATACCATTGGTTTGCTCACAAGCTCAATAACCTGTTAATTTGTAACTTAAGAAAAGTGGGCCCGCCCGTTCTTCATCTGCAATTGGGGAGAATAAAGAACCCGGCTTCCTTACACCTGATGCACGTAATTGATATTCGTGCAGATTCAACTTTTTTGAGGGGTGGGGGGGGTGGGTGGGGGGGTGGAGGGGGGTGGTGGGTGATGCGGGGGAGCGCGTTTCTGGGCGGGGTGGGTGCGAGGTGGTGATGGGGAGTGTGGGGATGGGGGTTCGGGTGCGATTTGGGGAAGAAATGTCCAGTCAATCGTTTTGGCTACAGATTTAGACATTCTGGAGCGAAATGAAAATATAAATCCTCAGCTTGGAACCAGAGTACTGCAAAAGGATTGGAATTAAAACATGCACGTTGTTGTTAGCCTTAGTTTAGTCCTACAAAGTAAACATGCAGGGACGTCCTTTCATTATCAAATGACAAAAACAATCATAGATTCGGGATTATGCAGCACTTTATTTTCGCGGGATACATTGGCAAGATGAGCATTTTTTTCCGAGATCACATATTCTTCTTGTTGGTGTCCATGTGTTGCGGGTGCACACACAATGTTACAAGCGATAGATTTACAGGTGTTTGATCCACTGGCAATCAGGGAACGCTGATGTATCTCCAAGTCAGGATGGGGTGTGACTTTGATAGGTTTTTGCATTAATATTGTTCCCATGCCACTTCTGTTCTTGCCCTGCCAGACTTTCGATGTGAAGTGCTCTGAAGTTCTGCTCATGGCAACTTGAATGGTCTTGGATAATTCAACGGCTCAATGGTGCTGGACACCCCAACAATATTTACATCGGCAATGATTGTGGAGCGCAGCACATCGGTGCATATACATGGCAGAAGAACTTGCCGCCACATTCAGACTGACGTGACGGGTGGATGAATCATCAAGGCCCCCTTCTGAGGATAAGAGCGTCGCAGATGCCAGTTCTGAGCCAATGTGATTCACAACATTGGATGTTAAGGAATGACTGAAGGAACTGGATGATGCAGAGACTATGGGTCCTGTCAGATACCCCCAACTTTACGGGTGATCAGTGCTCCTGAATAAACCTTCCTAGACAACCTGGTATAGGACAGCTAAAACAGGGGCATCTACGTGAAAATGTGAGCAGCTGCACAGCTGGGCCTATCCATAAAATCAAAACACGACAAATACAGCCAATTGAATTATCAACCCATCTGCCTACTCATCATCATGAGCAAAGTGATGGAATCTCTCATGGGCATTGCTTTCACTCGCCATGTTTTCGGAAGTAACCTGCTCACTGATGACCATTTTGTGTTTGTGACGAGATCCAGCTGTCTGTTCGGCCTTAAACCAAACATGGTGAAACATGGTCAAAAGCGTTGCATTCATGATGTGAGTGTAGAGCGGCTGTGAGTTAGATCAAGACAACATTTGTCATATTATGTGTTATCAAGGAAATATATCAGGATTGGGGTCAATAACAATAATGGGGAACCTTCTCCATTGATTGAAGTCATACCTATCACAAAAAAAGGACTTATTTTTTGCTTCGTGTTGCAGGTGAATCATGTCATCCCGATGACATCACTGCACGAGATCCTGGTGCAGTGTCCGAGCCAAACCACCTTGAGCTGCTTCATCAATTAACTCCTCTGCATCATAAACCCAGATGAAGGTTTGTGGTAATGCAGGAGGTGGAGGTTTTGTCCGCTGATGATTGTTCAAATTTCAACACCATTCTCGACTCAACAGACGCTAAAGAAATCTTACCTGTGTGCATCAAGACCTGGGCAATATCCATGCTTCTGCTGAAAACTGACAAGTAATATTAACCCCACAAAAATGAGACGCAATGACCACCTACAAACAAAGAGTATACAACAAATTCTCCTAGACATTTCATGGTCTCAGCATCGTTTAATTCCCGATTTTTAACATCCACGGAAAAAAAAAAACATTGACTAGAAACTGTGACTAGCAGGGCAGGTCAGAAGCTGGGAATTTTGTGGCGAGGACATCAGCCCTACCTCTCCAAAACTTCCACTCCATCTGCAATGCACAAATCAGGAAGTTAATGGAACACACAGCAGTTTTCTGGATGAGTTCTGCTTCAATAACATACAATAATATTGTCGTAATCCAGGGCAATGTAGGCTGCTTGATTTACATACAGTCTTTAGCTTTAATTATTCAACTGCGTATCTTCACCAAATATTTATTCTTACTGATTTTAAGCTTCATCTCAATCATCAAAAAACACCTGAGCAAAATAACTTCCTCTGAAATGTGAATTTAGCCTTTGCACAATTAGATTGTTGCTTTCCTAAATATCAGTTTGCAACGCCTCATCGTTCAGTGTGCACCGTATCTCAGAACACTAAGAGCACGTGGTACTTATATTAAACCTCATGGCATTACGTAAAGCACGGGCACTGAATATTCCCTTATGTTGTCCATATCCCGTTTCCCTCAGATGATGAATGAATGAACATCCATGGACGAATCATAGCATCACAGAATCAAGGTGTAGAAGAGGCCCTTCGGCCCATCGAGTCTGCACCGACATGTGAGAGAGACCTGACCTACATATTTAATTACATTTACCAGCACTTTGCTCACAGCCATTAATGTTAAGACGTGCCAGGTGCTCATCCAGATACTTTTCAATGGATGTAAGGCAAACCTCCCACGCAGCGCATTCCAGATATTTACCAACATCTGGGGAAAAGGTTTTTCCTCACATCCCTCCTAAACCTCCTTCCCCTCACCTTAATGCAATCTTGTGGGGCATAAAACGAAGTTTTGGGGAGTGGCAAGAAAAAGAATATATTGTATGTAGTGTGCGCCAATGTCTATGACCAAGACAGGATCAGTAGCAGCACTAATGGCTGATCAGGCTGAGTCAGACAGATAACTGCTAGACTGGGTCTTTGGCAGGTCATCAGGGAACCAACAAGGTGCACAGCCCGAAATGAACTCGCATCACCAACCTTCAAGCATCATATGCACCTGCACATTGCAGGATTGATTAGATTGACCACGGCATGGTCCGTCTGCAGACAAAATCGGCCTTCACTTTGGAAAGTTCCTCCATCATGTTGTGTGACCCTACCATTATGCGATACGGGGTAGGTTTCAAGCTGGTCAGCAACACAAAAGTGGGCATTCACCAGGCACTTTGGTCATCAGCTGGAGCAGCGATGTGCAAAAACATAATTTCTAACTCCAAGTCGAAGCTACCTTCAACCCTTCAACGTCATTGTGGAATTATTATGGTGATGGTTGTGGTGCAGAACAAGCATTCCAATTTCTCCTTTTGGTGTGAGTTTTTTTTCGCTGTTGTTGTAGCTGTGTGACAAGGAATGTTAACCAGATAATTCCTTGGATTACTGGGAATTAGCTGGGATTTTCCAATATGCAGACTTTGACGAGAATGAGCCTATGCTTTCTGGAGCTTTGCCAAATGAGAATGATCTCACTGAAATATACACTGTTCTTACAGGGTTCGATGCTGTAGATGTTGGAGGGAGGTTTCCCCGGCGGATTTTTCTAATATCTTGAGATTAACAGGTGTGCATTTAGGGCAGAGATGAGGAGGAATTTCTTCACTCAGAGCGCAGTGAATGTTTGAAATTATCTCCCGAAACAGCGGCAGAGTATCAGTGAATGGGTATGGTAAAGGCAGAGCGATGAACCAATTTCTAAATATTAAATGCATCCAGAAATATAAGATAGTGCAAGGGAATGACGTGAAGGCATTATTACAGCCATGATATACTTCAGTAGTGGAGCAAACACGAGTGGCCAAATTGTTAACTTCTGCTCCGATTGCCATTGCCTCTATGTTCTTTTGTCAGCGCCTGCATGTCACTTAGCAATTCGAGATTCACAAAGAGACAGGGGAGTCCAGAAAATGATTTAAACCAATTCACTTCAATACTCAATGTAAATCAATTCGAATTGGAAGTTTGATTTATACCAGCAGGTCCTGGAGGTCGAGAAATTGAATGAAGCAGAATAATGAATACCAGATAACTACTCGGGGTGGGTAGGTGTATTAAAATCGGACCACTTATGGCTCAGTCAGTTGAAGTCTCAGTGCTGAGATAGATGATTAACGATTTACTTCCTGCGCCAGGAATTCAGAACAAAGTTCTCGGTTAACGCTCCATTGTCATATTGAAGTAATTCTGCACAATTGCAAATAGGACCTTTAAGAACAGAGGTCAAATCGAATCACGAGGAAAAAGTAAAAGATTCCATTCCATTCATTCGAAGAACAACATTGTCGTAGCCCCTTGTGCCCTGACAGATATTTATACCTGTGCTAATTTCGACAAAATAAAAAAATCCGGTCATTGTCAACATGTTGTCTATGGAAGCTTCCAGAGCACAAATTTCCGGACATGCTTACTTTTAGTAGTTCCAAAAATGTGGTCCTGTACAAAGGTTGTTCAAATTCATGTCTATCAATATACAAGTGAGTAAGAGATCGAAATGTCTTAAGCGCACACAGCATTGTGTTTCAGCCAAGCTTCCAGATATCCTTAATTCACACTGATTTGTAAAAATAACACTGTTAAAAAGTACCTGGTTTGACAGGGATTCTGTTGCTTGTGATGTTGCAAAACAGGTGAAAACCGTGAGCAAACCCTTTCAATTAGTTCACGCTGAATTCTGCAGAATGCGAATGTGCTCCTACATTGATTTTCATTGACATGTCTTGCCTCCAAATTTAAAGACGGTCTGCACTTGGTTATGACAATTATTGCAGAGACCACCCAACTTCGAGAAATTCCCCAAGCAATGAATACTGTATCAAGACTGTTGAAAATGGCGTGAAAAATAAAGCAACAGTAAGAAATCAGGTAACGTGACACTTCAATTTTGATGAGTCCCCAACAGAAAAGGATCGAGTTCACGTTACCAGAAACGCCATTTGAGAAGAAAGTCAATATCCATTCATACATCCACCGATTGTGTTTAGGTTCTTACCTGGTATACCAAAAGCTGCAAGAATAGGGTAGTAAATGGCTTCTACCTTGCGAAGTATCAGTTCTGCCATGTTTATGAGAAGCTGTCTTCCCTCCTGAGATGGGTAAAACAGGGTGGAATGGAACGATGTGAGCTGAAACATACAAATCCCCGTCTCCTTTGAATTAATATCAGATAAATAAAAGAAATAAAGTTAAATCACTGTCGAGACGCGGAAGCAGATACCACAGTAATTAAACTCAGAATGTTAGGGTAAAACTGGCACCAAAGCATTCGTTACAGGGAGGAGAGAAAAGCTGCTACATTTTACAGGCAGGAAGCCCTGTCCATAGATTTCCAAACACATATCCGCTACCACCTCGAAAGTTAAGGGCAAAATAGACATGGAAACGCCATCATCTAGTAGCTCCTCTCCAAAGCAATCAACGTCCTGATTTGGAAATATATCGCCGCTCCTTCACTGCCTCAGTGTCGAAGTACTGGACCTCCCACTTAAAACACAGACTACAGCAGCTCAAAAATGCATCGCCTTACCATCTTTTCAAGGGCAATCAGGGACGGGCAATAAATCTTGGCCTCACCAGCGTCGCCCAGATTCAATGAATGGATAGAATAAGAGATATTCGTATTTTTAGCCTGAGAATATGTAAATAAACGTACATTGGACAACGCTAACTTCGAGAATGGCTTAGAAAATGTCCTGTATCTGATGAAGTGCAACAAACGCTATCGCTGTGAGAAGCGCTAATTGAAGGAGAAACAGTGAGACCTTTGGAGAGCATGAAATGATCCGTTCAGAGAAACTCTTATTAATACAACAGATAAATCCCCATTAGCACATTCATGCTCCCTGAAGAAATAAATCAGTTTCAGTCATTGAACAAACAGGTTACATCAGTTGTTCTTTTTGTGAAAACAAGCACTCCAAAGTGAAACGTCAAATATTGGACTGATGTCAGCGGTCAAACCAATGGAAGGGGCTGTACGTTTGCGATCGTTGGGTAAATATTAGCGGAAATGTTCAGGGCGGGAACTGATTAAACCACAAGGTGTTGTTGCGGGATAAATCGTCAATAATTGACATCAAAATGAATCTTAGCATCTCTGTGGTCCTGAACCTCCATAAGTAGTGGGGAAACTTCAGATGTCCCCCACTGTTTTGTGTTTTAGAGACTTTCTAATTTCCAACAAGGCGCATGTGTGATCCTTGTCTTTGACATTCAAGCTCCCAGCTGGAAGACATACGCTGCCCAGAACGTTCCTTGGGTTACGCTGGTACTGACACCTCCGTCTTTGACTAGTCCCACATTCCATGGCATTGCACAGAAATTTGCTCCATTCCACCTGGAAATTATGAATGCAGCCGAAGGACCTTGAGGGTTGGTGTTGGTGATTACATGATGTGTAATACAAGCTGTACGGAGAAGGCTTTTGATTTCTCAACCCAAATATTGCAAACTAAAGCGTTCAATATGATTACGATCCCATAAACGCTCAAAAACCATTCCCCGTGACAGCCAATAATCCTACACCACCCACTCACATACTCCATCCAGAGAGAAGTTTGGGCTCATTGAAAAGCAAGGCGTTGAATAAAATAATAGATTACAAAGCTGGGAGATTATTCCACGCTGAACATTTAACTTTTGGCCCTCACATGTCTTCTGCCGACAATCATTGGCTGATGGAGTCAATCATTATAATGAACCCGAATCGCCATCGCCTCCAGCTGTAGGTTTGCGCGGCATTTCATACAACACCGGAAACACAAGAATTAAGGGCAGGAGTTGGTCATTCGCCCTCTTGAGCCTGTTCTGCAGTTCGGAAAGAAAATGGTTTACCTGATCGTGGCCTCAGCTCCATTTTCCTGCCTCCAATCCTCCAACCAGCGTCGCACACCCGCCCCCTCCACATCCCCCTCAGAGCACACACATAAATCCTCCTGACGCCAATACCGTTTATTGTTCAATAAACTATCCAAATCAGTCCAGAATATAAGGCCGCCCTGAAAAGATGAAAAAAATGATGAGTGTCATTTGCTCTTTTGATGATGGCATCATAATCAGAGCGATGCAACGTGGTTCGTCAGTGTGGTCCCCTTTCAAGTGACTTGCAGCACCCAATAAGACTCTATCATGGCTTCAGCTCTGTTTGTCTTATACTTGCCGGCCATTCTCCAGTATGCACTCAAAGAGCTTGGCACAGGTTTTCACATTCATTTCAGGACAAACAGCAACGTTTGCAAAGGGCCAACTGTAAAATATTGCACGTAGGTCACTCAACAGCGACTGAGTGACGGACCACTACGCTCTCATAGGGCAGAATGCGGAGACATACAGCTGCGCGCTGACTCGGAACACTTTGAATTAACTGTATATCCGCAGATAGAGAACCTTTATTAAATAGCCGCTGCTCACGTGAACCAAGATTCCACAGCCGCTCTGAACAAAACACCCATCTGTTCAGTGCGGAAGTTTGTTAACTTGGCAGCATGCTTTCCAAGTGAACTAACTTAATGAGCAAATTTAATATCGCCTGAAAAAAAAAACATGTTCGGCTTTTGGCAGGCTGCATCACTGACTTCTCAAAGAAAAACATGGAGATTCCCTCAGATCGAAGATTAAAGCCTGTAATGCAGTGTTTTTTTTTAATCGCAGTTCTATAACAGTGCGAGATTTCCAACACCGATTGGACTCATTGAAATCTTATGAGAACATTCCAATTTCACTGTCTGTTATCCGTTTCCATCGGTAAGTGTCAGGACAGATTCCCCCACGCAAATGTTATGGCAAAGTGCAGCTTGCCGGGCTTCAATAACACGTTCATTGGAGCCCTGATTCCCTCGGTCAGTCATATGGTTCATATGTAGAATGCCTATATAACAAAGCGCCGGGAGAATCAATCATCGAGATAGTTAGATAGACAAACAGCCAGCCAGCCAGACAGACAGAAAAAAGGACAGAAACGAAATGAGCTTACACAGGCGAGTATTGTGCTCGCTTGGAACTGGAAACTGCGCCTGAAAAATACCCTTAAATATAGGGTCAGAGATAATGACTTAGTATTCGGTCCCTACCATTCGCTCCTGGTAGCAAATAATACATTCTGTGGTGCAACGGTTTCCTCGCGACAGGAACAAAACCGTCACCAAATTACCTGGAAGAGAGTGTAAACAGAAAAAAAAACAGAAGTGTTTCACCCGACCTGGAGCCAAGGGAACAGTTTGCCTCGAACTGTCCTAAAATCCTCGGTTCTTTGCGGCATTTAACATGTAAACTCATAATTGGCCTGGACAACACATTCAGTCACAAAAATGTATCTAAATCCCATTATCAAAAATTAGTCGGACAATCGCAAACATAAAGTGAACAATGTTTGCACACAATCCACTGGAACGTCTGAGTGAGGGCGTTGTGTTCAATAAACCAATTCAAGTGAATGCGAAGATACAGATGCAAATGAGACTTAGCTCCACACTCAATATTGGAATGTAACAAGACATTCGGAGGTGAAGGTCGTTTGTTCCTATTTGTTACAGTGATCATCAGCGGGTTTTAGAAAACGGGATAAGCCTGAGAGCGAAGGCTTGGAGCTTCAGTTTCTGGATGCAGTTAGATGTGGAAGCTGGTGGTCGAGCCAGTGAGTGATCGAGATTGGGGGAAAGCAAAGAACAAGGCTTTCAAGACCTTGACGCAGATGCACTGTTGGGACAGGAGGACATGGTTTAGGAAAGAGGGGAAACTGAAGTTATGCAGTAGGAAACGGTAGAACAGATGCACGAGGAATAGATTTTCTCCTTCAAAAGGTGATAAAGGTGCACAGGGTAATGGAAACATACAAATACAAATCCAGAGCAGAATTAGAGAATCTGGCTCCTCGAGCAGGCCCCACCATTCAATAATATTATGGCTCATCTGATTGTGGACGCAATTCCCTATTCCGCCCACCTCCAATAACATTTGACACCCTTGCTACTCAACAATATATCTGTCTCTGCCTGAAAAATATCCAATCAGTCTCCCTCCACAGCACATGCGGGAAGAGAGTTTCAAAACCGTTCAACCCTGTGAGTGAACTAAATCTCTTCCCCCTCCCCTTTAAATGGGAGACCCACAATTTGAAAACGATGTTCCCTTTGCTCCAACCTGCCCAACAAGGGAAACATTCTCAATGCATCCAGTAAGGAAATTCCCTCAGTATCCTACCTATTTCAATCAAAGCACTTCTCATTTTCCGTACTCCAGTGGACAAAGATTGTCCAATCTTTCCGAATAAGATACCACACAAACAACCACTACCCTCCACCAACTCAGCATCCCAGGTATCTACAGAGTGAACGCTATTTCAGCTGATTCTAATTAATTGATATCCTTTCTTAAATTTGGAGACAGGAACTGTGCACAATACTTTAGGTGTGATATCAGCAAGGTGCTGCACAACTCTGGTAAAGCATCACTGCTTCAGTAACCCATTTCCTTCACAAGTAACAAAATACAGAATTCTATTTGCCGTGCTGGTCCTGAATATTGACTTCGTGTGTCATGAGAAATCTATAAATTGTGGTAACACAACTGATGTGACTTTGAACTGTGAGCCTATGTGGCTGTTGTCCTGAGAGAGAGAAGACACGTGTGAATAAATAGTTTCCTATGAATATATATATAGTATTTTGAGAACCTTTCAATTAATGCAGATGTTTGAAAACCATATTGCCCTTCGTTGAATTTTGCAGGCACATATAGTTTAAGCCATTGCCCTAATAATGAGACACCACAGTTGAACATTATTTCTATTTAATCTGTTCAAAAAAAATAATGACAAATGAACATCCACTACAACAATTTTGGATTTTGACAGTGATAAACACACAGCGGGAAGTGTTAAACCCATGTAACCTGAAAAATCCACACCATGTCTTCAATTCCCATATTTCACAGTGTTTTTTTTTCACTGGTGAGGTTGATGTTCCTGCAAATGTCGGAAGCGGTTTGTATAGTTTCATTTGTCGTTGAGAGAGCGGCGAGGCATGTATTCTACAAACACGTTGAATGTATTTAATACGTTTGCAGATGGATTTTCTTCGGGTATTCAGTGAATTTAGGAATATGGACACAGCACGGGAAGATCAGTTTGAGATAGAAGATCAGTTGATTGGCGGAGGATGCTCGAAGGTCCAAATGCCTTCCTCCAGCCCATGTTTTATATGTTCTCCCAATGTACCTGCCGTCTTTGTTCTTCTATGTCGTGAAGATTGCTCGTTTGGAATGTTCTATCAAGCTTTTAGCCACCATTCTAGTGCATCCTGTTGATAGTAGACACGGGCAGCTGTGTGTCCCGATTTTGCAGAGGGTCCTTGTTAGAGCTAGCGGTTTTGGTGCTATCAAAAATAATTCTTTGTTATTTGTCGTGTCATTCCTCTTACTGAGTGTATTCCAGAATAATTAACTTGCATGTTGCTGATATTTGGGAGGCTTTGCGGAGCATCCAAATTAATGAAGCATTGGGTAAAACGCTGGTTCGGCTTCAACTAGTCTACATGTTCAGTTTAGACCACCATTATGCACGAACTATGCAAAGGCATGAGGGCTGGTGCAGAAAGTTTCACGGCAATGGTCCAGGGATGAATATCTTCAGTTATGTGGATTGAATGCGAAGTTGCGACTGTTGTCCTTGGAGAAGAAAATACAAACAAGAGATCAAGATCAAGGGGCTGTCAAAGCACTGATCGGTCTGCACAGAGTAAAAAGCCAGGAATTATTACCAGTTGTGGAGCTATCAAGAACCAATTTAAGGTTATTGGGAAAAGAAGCAAAAGTGACAGAAAGCATGCCTTCATTTCAGACAGGTTAAATAGTGAGACTTCAGACAAGTTACACACCGAGACTTCAGACAGGTTATACAGCGAGACTTCAAACGGTTTAAATATCGAGACTTCAGGGACGTTAAACAGCGAAAATTCAGGCAGGTTAAACAGGGAAACTTCAGGCGGGTTTTACAGCGAGACTTCAAGCCGTTTAAACGGCGAGACTTCAAATTGATTGAACAGGGAAGTTTTCAACGTGCTTAAACAACGAAACTTCAAACAGGTTAAACAGCAAGACTTCAAACGGGCTAAACAGAGAGACTGCAAACAGATTACACGGCGACACTTCAATAAGGATAAATGGGGAGCCTTCATTCAGCTTAAACAGTGAGACTTGCAAAAGGTTCAATAGCTTCAAACTGATTAAAGAGTCTGCGTTCAAATAGATGAGACAGCGAGACTTCAAGTTGATAAACTGCGAGACTTCGGAACATTTGAAACAGCGTGGCTTCAAACAGATTCAACAGCAAGCCTTCAAACTGATTGAACGGCCAGGCTTCAAACAGGGTAAAAGGCGAGTCTTCAAACAGTTTAAACAGGAAAACATCAAACAGGTGAAGCAGCGAGACTTCAAGAAGGGTAAACTGCGTTTGAGAAGCGAGAATTCACGAAGATAAACAGTGAGACTTCAAACAGTTTATGCAGCGAGACTTCAATCACGAGAAACAGCGGGACTCCAAACATGCTAAATGGAGAGGTTTCGAAAAGGTTATGCAGCTAGCCTTCAAACATGTGAGGCATGGAGACTTCAATCAGATTCGACAGTGAGAATTGAAACTCTTTGAACAACGAGAGTTCAAACAAGTGATACAGCGAGAATTCAAGCAGCGTAAACTGCGATACTTTGGTGCAGATGAAACAAAGAGACTTCAAGCAGGAGAAACAGAGGGATTTCAAACACGTGCAACAGCGGGACTTCAATCAAGGTAAAGTTCGATACTACGGGGAGTTGAAACTTGAGGTTTCGAACAGATTACTTAGCCAGACTTCAAGCAGGTTCAAAAGCGGGACTTCAATCAGGATACACAGCCGGACTCCAAGCATGTTAAAAAACAGACTTCTAGGAGGTTAAACAGCGAGCATTCAAATCGATTAAACAGGGTGATTTCGAACAGGGTAACCAGCGAGACTTCAATCAGGTTAAACCGGGAGACTTCAAACACTTTCAACAGTGATAATTCAAACAGGTTAAAAGTTGAGACTTCAGGCAGTTCAAAAAACGAGATTTCAGACAAGGTGAGGAACATTACTTATACAGGTTAAGTAGCGAGACTTAAAAACGGTTAATCAGCGAACGTTCAAAAAATTTAAACAGGGAGACTTCTAACAGGTTAGAAAGGGAGGGGGGAGGCGGGTTAAGCAGGGAGACTTCAAACAGGGTAAACAGCGAAACATCAAAAAGGTTGAACAGCGATGCTTGGAACAGGATATACAGCGTAACTTGAAGCATGTTAACCAGGAAGACTTGAAAAATATTTAAACTGAGAGTTTTCCAACAGCTTAAACAGCGAGAGCTGACGCA
The DNA here is from genome assembly GCF_017639515.1 of Carcharodon carcharias. Lineage (NCBI taxonomy): Eukaryota > Metazoa > Chordata > Chondrichthyes > Lamniformes > Lamnidae > Carcharodon > Carcharodon carcharias. The sequence continues at coordinate 1,532,954 of NW_024470775.1, forward strand.
GACCAAACAGCCAGACTCCAAACAGTTTCAACAGTGAAACTTCAAACAGATTAAAGAGAGTGATTTCATGACCCGGATAGATCATGGACTTCCTGGGCTTCCCTTAGAGATCCATGCCTTTAACACATTTCTGAAGAAATTTCAATTTTGCACACACATCTTCTGGAAATGGTAACGTGTTCTTGTTACATCATGTACAGCCCTGTCATGTATCTTCTGGTGACTAATTAATTGCATCATTATTTGCATCACAACAGTGATACTATAAAAATATTGTCACTGTTGTTTTGTTCTAGTTGTCGGTATTATTATTGTGGAGAATAAAATACATCTACAGGATAACAAAAGGTAAAGTTGTTAAACCATAGTGGAATACTACAAGGAAGTCTCCTTGCACCAGTAGCAGACAAACCTGCGCTGTCAGCTACTGTGAAGGAAGAAAAACAAGTATCATGAACAAACTACCAAGAGTCCTTGAAACAAAGGGAGGATGTCTGTTATCAGCACATGAGACAGGGCCTAGTCATGCTATCTGTTGTCTGTCCAGATGACTGGTCGCCAGATGGGCTACTCAAGGTTCTGTGCAACTACTTAAGCTTTTTGCATAATTATAAACTATGACAGAACTATTGTATGCATGCCAAAGATAAAATTTGAATGTTATAACTATGTGTGTACTCTGATGCTTCCGCAGAGAGACGGCTAGCTCCGTTGTATGCTGCTGGGCTCTCCATAATATCACGATTCAATAAAGGCTTTCGAGATAAACCTGCTGGGTCTGAGTGTTCACTCCTTTTTCTGCAACAAATTGGCGACGAGGATGGGATCCTATTGAAGTCCAGCAGCCTCCGAAGTTGGAGAGGTGGTTAAAATTTTGGGCTGTCGGATCCCTAAAAAGCAGCCCTCACGGAAAAAAGGGAGGAACAACTCTCCTAAGATAGAGAGAGTACGAACTGCATCCTAGCTGAGAGGGGGATTGCAGTGAATTAGCATCCCAGCTGAAAGGGTGACTGCGAGTAAAAGGGTAGCTACAGACCAAAGAGACTTAAGTGACCCAAGGAATCGGAAGACTTGTTAAGGAACTCTTAAACACCGGTAAGCGCATAGGGTAGGAAATGCACCGCGCTGGTAATTGTGTTTTCTTTACAGAAAAATGGGAGGTCTGAACATCAGAACTGGCTCTGCCACTCCCCCCGCTTCGCAAAATACTAAGAACAAACTGAAACCAGCGAAACCGGAGCTTTAAAATGAACCAGTGAAGATGGGTAAGAAAACCGGAAAAAAGTAGTAGCAGTAGTATACCCAGGGGCTCGAGTCCCCTGGAGGTGAAAAGTAAGTAATTTCTGTGCTTTGTTTTGTGTATATTATTCAGTAAAATGGGAAATATGACATCAAAAGAAACCCGAGGTTCCCCCTTTGAAGGGAAGCCCAAATGCTTATATGTATGTCCATTTCGTTCCTGAAATTGTCCAATATGTTTCTGATTGGGTTAAATGGATTCAACGTAAAGGAGAGAGCTTCCCACCAGCTGGAACTTTTAATCGGGACAGAATTGAGCGCTTATAATATGTTTTAAGGGAAGTATTAGCCCGCTACTGAATTTCCTGTAACAAAAAAAAAATGAATTGATCTGAGTTACAGGAGCTGTTTGTGCTGAAGAGAGAGAGAAAGAGAGAGAGAGAGAGAGAGAGTACCCCTAGGGGGTTAATAAGCAATTGACAAGCAGCAGCAGAGAAAATGTGAGCTTTCGTCAGTTTGAAGCTCCCTATAGTTGGAGATTTCAGGATCCCTTTATTTCCCCCCACTGCTACTCGAAGCTTCGTTTAGAGTTAAGTTCAGTATTATCGGAGTATTGATACAAACCTTTATCTACATGTGTTTGTTTGTCTGCAATGAAGCATTTGTATGTGAGCTTAGATGTGTTTTATTCCCTCAATTGCCTTTTGTTGTGTAGTTGAGCACTTTAGAGTCGAAAGCCCAATATTAGATTAAATGAAAAGATTATTCAAACATTCCAAGGTTTTAGTATAAGGTTTGAGTTGAGATTTCTGGTAGAAAATCGTAATTTGAAGGTAGTGTAAAGATAAAGCAGGGCTTGCCTTTGTTTGAGATGTACCAACCCTTGTACCACCCCTTTGCAGTCTAGTAGGGAATAACCCTCATCACCAGCTTCCAAGCTTATTGGTTTTAATATATACGAGTTAGTATTCTAAAATTCTGAGAAAAAGGAATTACTTGAAATTCAGAAGGATTCTCGGAAAACGAAAAGACATACACACATGGTCTAGGTGGTTCCAATTGATAAAGAGGGTTTTGTTATGAAGATATGAATTAAATATTAAAGGAAATCTGCATTGGAACAGCACTGTCATTTGATTTTGGGACAATCTTGAGATGTAAATGCAGTGCAATTTCGAAGGTTACTTTTGAATCACTAGGATGCTATCTAAGAAAAATAATGTGTCGATAAACATACGGAAATTATAACTCAGATACAAATCATTACAGGTGAAAAAGAGGTTGTTTTAATTTTGATACAGTAAATTGAAGTTCTTAAAAAGTTTAATAATTTGAGGTTTGATTCTTGATAAAGTTCTCAAAAAGGGAATTTTCATTTTAAAAGCTCTGACAACAATTGGCACTAATTGAAATGCTGCAAGCATTTCTATTTGTAAGTCTGTTCCCAAAGTATGAAGCTAAACTCAAGACCTTGACAGAGTTTGGCAGAAATACAATTTTTGGCCGAGTTAATGAATCTGGGATAATTCTAAAAGAAAAGGTTCAGACACAATTTAGTGGGTTACTTTTAAGACAATAAAATTTTGAGATGCAGAAAAGTAAGCAAAACATGTCAATACCTGATTTCGGTTGTTAAAACTGTTATGAGAATATTTCGAAGTCGCTCTAGTCAACCTGAACAAGATAAGATGTTAGTTGTTGCAAGTATAATATGGTATGAGGCAAGTAGGAGAATGAGCTCTCGAAAGAGGACATAATGTACAAACTGTTTTAAGGGAAATGAATTTGATAATCTGGCCATCAGCTGAGGCATTGGAACTGCAATGGGGGAGATAAGCAAAGATCTAGAGACAGAGATCCCCGTTGAAATGGAATAGTAAATATGGCCTAGAGTAAGGAAACATTTTAAACAATCAAGACAATAGAGAAACTGAACTCAAGAAAACCTTAGGATGATCATATTCAGGAAAGGAAGCTGTGAGGTAAAACTATGAGGAATCTGTAGTTCGAGAATTGAAATGCGAGGAGAAATAATACTTAACAATATCTTACCAAAAGATGGATACAGGTAAAGGGACAGCTAGAAAAAGGCCAAATAAATGAATTACTGATTATATTAATGTGCCTGTGAGCTACAAAATGTAATACCATAGGATTAACACGTTGGTGACAGACAGAGTTAAGCGGTTTGCAGAGAGAACCCTCACTGGAAGTGAAGATACTGAACCATTGAAAGAACGGATAAGAAGGCTCATTGTAGAGTTGTTTAAGGAAATGAGGTCTGACATGAGACAAGCAGGAGCGAGTAAACTGGAAGGAGTGGGGGTGCCCAAGCAAATGGATTCAGATCAGAGTACTAATTTCACAACGAAAGTCACTCAAAAAGTGTGTAATATATTGGAGATTAAACAGAAATTCCATATTCCTTACCAACACCAGACCCAGGGATGGTGGAAAGGATGAACTGAACTTTAAAAAAAAACATCAATCAAGAGACAGGGAATAGCCCAGTATTCTAATGCACTGTGGGCTACCCCAAGCAGGACAGACAGTTTCACCCCATTTCAAGTGATAATAGGTAAGGGCGATGCAATTACCTGAAGCTATTATAGTAGGAGGTTTAGGGGCAGAGAAAGGAAAAGCACAGGGCAATGTAAGGGAATTAAATAGGAAATTACATGAGTTGAGAGAGGAAGTAAATGACTGACAGATGATTAAGGATATGGAAACAGGCAAATCCAAAGAGCAGCAATGGACCAACCCATGTAATTATGACAGGTGATACATGCACACTTGTAGATATGAGAATGGGAAGTAAATGGAGGCATTACACACAGTTAAAGACCCATGACAACTGACCAAGCGGTAACCCAAAGAAAGGGAGCCGATGTTAATGTCTCCACAGAGCTATGATCCTGACCGTGGGCTTATCAGTACTGGCTACAAGGTCGGGGATCATCACTGCTCATCCCGCATAGCAGGAGGAACTTTGGTACAGCATGGACAGTGCCGTATACGACACGCAACAAGGAATGATAACTGTAACAGTAGGAGAACAAGTGCTTTTAAATTGTAGAAAGGGTTTGCTTCAGATTGAGCATGAGAGGTCTGCCACTACCCAGCCACCTCTCACCTCTACTTTCACAGTCTGAGTAGAGATAATTGAAGCCCCTCAAACCACAATGACTGATCCATCTTGTCCGACTATGCATCCAGGACCTACGAATGTTTGGCCAATGGTTAATCAGAAGTGTTGTATCATAATGTGCACCATGCGCTGATACCCGTAGTTTTAAAAGTATCCGGTGTTGTCCTGCCCCGATGGTGCTCAACCCATACCCAAGCACTCTGTACGGCTCTGACGTGCCAAATTAAGACTGAAGCAGTTCAGTTCAGTGGCGAGATGCGATCAGGCTTTGGAGAGAACTGCGTTAAGCGCAGCCTGATGAATGATGCCGATATGATATTCAATATAGGGACATCATTGGTTAATCCAAAGTCTGGCTAACGTCCTCGAAAGTCATGCGGGGACTATCAATAAAATTATTGAAATAAGGAAAAATATTTCAGACAAAGCGCGATGAAATGATGTATGCAACAACTATGGAGCTTGGGCACTGGAGCAAGCCCAAGAAAAATTTATACAGACTAAAGAAAGGGTAGTCCCTTTATGGGTCACTAATGAGCATCTAATGAATCTCTCATGTCACAAGAATCATGACTTGACCAGTTGCCAGCTCAGGGGTTTAATACATGTATGTTGAATGCATAGTGACTAGTAATATGCTAATAGGCATTGTATTAGTAATAACTGTCATACCTATGTCATATACATAACCCAGGCAAGATTCCCACGGTGACTGCTGGTATGGGACCCCAGCCATGGGGCCCATTTGTACACCTACAAATGGACTTTATACAAATGCCTAAAAGTATGGAATATAATTATGTTTTAGTTATAGTATGTTTGTTCTTGCGATGGGTGGAGGCGTATCCCACCCGACGTAATGATGCTGTTGTTGTTGTAAAATTGCTGTTCGTTTTACTGCTAAAGCGATAAAGGGACTGTTGAAGGCCTTACAATGCAACCATCACCTTTCCTGCGCATACCAACCCCAGTCTACTGGGGAGGTGGAAAGACAAAATGGTGTTCTGAAAAACAAACTAGCTAAATTATGTGAAGCTCTACCCTTGGCACTCATAACTATGTGCTCTCATCCTACTGTCTCAAGAGCTTGCATATACAGGTAGTGGAAGCTCAGAAAAAAATGCCCACCATTGAAGATTGCCATCAATACCTGCCCGGGGACCTAGTCCTAGTAAAGACCTTCAGGAGAAAGAACTGTTTGGAACCTCGATGGGTAGGGCCTTTCCAAGTCCTGCTCACCACCCATATGGCCGTGAAGTTTTAAGGACGCCCTTGTGGATCTATTCATCGCAAATCAAGCGGATGCAGACCTTGGATGGAAGTTTCTGTGCAAGAGCTTTGACGGAGCCTTCAGAATGCTGACTCTGATTTGGATCCTGTCCTGCGTTGTCCTGGTGGGGGCATGGACTGCCAATGCTGTGGTTCAGCGAATGCAGGCCGTAGCCTCGCAAGTTACTCAGATTAAATGTTGGATTTGTACTCATTTTCCTCAATGCAAAACAGCAGCTGAATTGCATGAGAAGGTGGAAAGGTCGCTGCGTTGTGCTGCTAACAACTCGAACAGCCCTAATGATTAAAGGGAAGGAAGATTTGGTCCACGCTACTCGTTGTAAAAAAAAACATTGTCCGGCAATCCTATAATCGTCGTTACCAGTGCACTACTTTGCATTATGTATCGGATACTGCTTCTTGCAATATTCTGTGAAGTGTACCCAAAGGATTCTCACCCCGACATCTTTTGGTCTTTATGCTGCGCCTATGCTAGACATGTAGGTCAGGGTGCCTGTTGGATATGTGCCCAGACTCCACAACATGGAAGTGAGTCAAGCACCTATCAGGCAAAACCAATGACTGAGAAAGAAGTGAAAAATCTCACAAATTTCCACACCCAGTCAGATGATGCAGAATCCACTATGTTCAGCGGAAGGTTCTGTCACTCTCCACCTTCTAATGGGTGGAATCATACAGATCATGGGATAAGAATCAAGCCTCCTCAGGGGCTGATAAACGCCACCTGTTGGTGTTCGAACCTTGCAACGGGCACCTATAACCTGGGACAGCACGTTATGAATAAAGTGCAATAAATGAAGAAAGTTGGGGAAGGCCTGGAAGGCTACAGTAATGGGTTGGTTCTCCTGTTGGGGAAGTTCGCTGTTGTATGTTTTAATTGGGTTGGTCATACTAAGTGTTATATGGTGTTGTACATGTGTTGCTCTGCGAATTTGCTGTTCCCAGGTTATTAACAGTGTCTCTACTGGATTAGGAGGAACTCCACTTGTCCCTCAAATGAAGCGCACTGGTCCCAGTGAGGCCCATTGGTGGGGAGACAAGGTTAAGCCTGCCGGAGATTGGCCTTTTCCTTATGGTTATGAAACCCCTTATGATAATGAAGACACTATTCCTCATTGGTATTAATGTAGAAGATTAACAAGGAGGGATTATGGGAGAATAAAATGCATCTGTTAAGCTATAGTGGAATAGTACAACGAAGTCTCCTTGCACCAGTAGCAGACAAACCTGCGTTGTCAGCTATTATGAAGGAAGAAAAACAAGTATCCTAAACAAACTACCAGGCGTCCTTGAAACAAAGTAGGAGGTCTGTTATCATCACATGAGACAGGGCCTAGTCATACTATCTGTTGTCTGTCGCCAGATGGGCTACTCAAGGTTTTTCATAACTACTCAAGGCTTTTGTGTAATTATAAACCGACACAGAACAATAGTATGTATGCCAAAGATAAAATTTCAATGTTATTTATTATGCACGCTTTTACTCTAACTATGTCTGTACTCTGATGCTTCCTCAGAGTGCCGGCTAGCTCTCTTCTATGCTACTGGGCTCTCCGTGATATCACGATTCAATAAAGGCTTCCGAGACAAACCTCCTGGGTCTGAGTGTTCAATATGTTTTCCGCGACACTCATTTGCAAAGATTGGAGGAATATCTTAATGATTTGGAGAAAGAGAGAGGAACCCAGTGCAAAAGTAGTGGAAAATGCAAATAATGAATTAGATAGAGACACTAACAGCAACCCAGTGTGCAAAGATAGGAAGAATGTAATTTATAAATTAGAGGTGGTGTGTGGTGGTGGGGGGTTGGGGGGGGGGGTGGTATGGAGGGAGATCAATGCAGTGTGCTAATAGAGGTGTAAAAATGAATAGCGAGAGAGAGAAAGCAACCCGGTGCATATATATAAGGGGGGTGTAATCAATAAATTAGAGAGAGAGAGAGAGAGACAGAGCAACACAGTGTCCAAATTCGGGAGGAATTTAATTAATAAATTAGAGGGGACAGAGTGAAGCATATTGTGTAAATAGAGGATTAATATAATTAATCAATTAGAGAGAGGAAAACATTGTGCAAATGGAGCGGGAATGTGATTAATAAAATGGAGAGAGAGCACCCAGTGTACTGATAGAGGTGGAATACAATTAATAAATTTAAGTGCTAGAGAGTGAAAGCAACTCTGTGCGCAAATACATAAATGCAAATAATAAAGTATAAAGAGAGAACAATTAACAACATATATATATATATGGAGAGAGAGCAATACCACTTCCTGTCTTTTTGCAGTCTAACAATTTCCATTGTTTCTACATGTCAAAAATGTAGAGTGCATCGCTCAGCACGTAGTTCTGGACCTTGTAATGCGGCAGTATGCAACTTTCGTTCGAGAACAAGTATTTGCACTGGAGGCCCAGCAGGTATAAGGCAGAGCAAAGAGAGAAGCTTTCATTGAGTTGGTGATTCTCAAGCTGCAGCTGACGTTTATCTCAGTGCGAATCGCTGGGAACAGCCCATGGAGCACAGTGTCCTGTGTCACAGATCTGCTCGGGATGAGCCCCAACAAAAAACATTACATCTCTCTTCAGAACTTTGCAAAGGCACATTCCACAAGTAGGTGAGCAACATTCTCTTACAATTCGATGCAAAAAGCAACACACGGCGTAAACACAGAGGATGCCGAAGGTGAGAGGCAGGCAATGATGTTTCACACAAAGAGGGGTGATTGGGGGAGGACTTGCAATAACATGGAAAATATTAAATGCTGGAGTCTGTGTGTGTGTGTGTGTGTGTGTGTGTGTGTGTGTGTGTGTGTTTGTGTGTGTGTGTGTGTGTGTCTGTGTGTGTGTGTGTGTTTGTGTCTGTGTGTGTGTGTGTGTGTTTGTGTGTGTATGTGTGTGTGTGTGTGTGTTTGTGTCTGTGTGTGTGTGTGTGTGTGTGTGTGTGTGTGTGTGTTGTCAGTAGTACCGACACATTTTTCATTCAGCCTCCGGATGTGAGTGTTGCTGCCTCTGCCATAATTTGTAGCCCATCCTAATTGCTCCTTGAGAAGGTACTGGTGAGCTGCCTTGAGCAATCTACCCTCTGCTGGATACTGTCAGAATCATACACTAAGACATGCACTCTCATCACACACACATACAAGCCTTTACCAATCTACACTCTGCTGGATACTGGCAGAATCATACACAGACATCCACTCTCACACCCACACACACATACTCCTTTACCAATCTACCCTCTGCTGGATACAGTCAAAACTACATAAACAGACACACACACACACAAACCTTTAACAATCAACCCTCTGCAGGTTAACTGTCAGAGTGACACAGACGCACATGCCTTTACCAAAATACTGCCTGAATCGCACATGTACACCGTACACACTCTTACCAATCCCCACCCTGTGCGCATTCGTCATCCCTGCTGTGTGTGTTTCTCCCTGTGTGTAATAATCCATTCATTATTCTGTGTGTAATTATCAATTGTCAGTCAGTCAACAAGCCTTTATATTTAACATCTTATATACATAGTTGAGGACTTTGTTGAATATTCAACCATCATATTTCATCTTTGTGCGCTTTAACAGTACAGTTTAAAAGTCACTGTCTTATATCTACCTGAGACGAGTCGCTCTCTTTAGGAGCTGCTGGTTTAACTATTTAACTCACTTAAAATTATGCTAGCTCTAGGTCTCAAATTGACTCTGACACCAAAGCTAAATTTAAATTTGCTTTACCATTCAAATTCTAACATTGAACCAAAATCGCAAGCATACTCAGCCTTAGCTCTGTCTCAAAAATCGCTACTCTTCTTCTGACAGGTGACTGTTCAGCTGGTTATCTCTAGGTCGGAATCAGACTCTTACTCTAAAATTACTCTCAATCTAAAACTAAACTTGTATCAGATTTACCTTTTGATTTATCACTTTCAACCAGATTCACAAAAATACTCATTTCAGTTTCTGTCTCACTCAGGCTAATGTCTGCCCTCAATGAAAGTGTCCCCATTACTGATTGTGCATTTTAAAAGTCCCTGTCGTAATTTGAGCTGTGAAGAGTCACTCTCTAGCTGAGGTTCCTACTGCAGTCATAAAAAAATATTCAGGCAAGTGTGATTGATATTTAACAGCCAAAAAGTCAATTGCCTTTTGAACTAGGCTGCTGAGCAATGTGTGCTGCGTTGTTTGAAGGTGAGACGGCATTGGCTGATCCAGGTCCTCGGTGAGGGTGACAGTGACAATGAGGCAAGGTGGTTTATCTCAGGAGCTGGTGGTCAGAGGGTGATTCAGGCCATGAAATCTCCATATATTTTTAGTTGTTTAGGGTATATTTCCATATCATACATCATGGTTTTGGAGTCTGGACGACTCCCATCTAATAGGAGGGCTAAAGCTTTCTTTCACTGATAACACACCTCTCAAATCAAATAGATTGACAACGCTTGGTGCCAGATGTCACAGATTTATTCAGCAAACATTTATCAATGAATAAAACGCAAGAGGCAAAGCCTGAGACAGAAAGCTGCCAATTTTTGGATGAGAATTGAAACTGGTTAGTCACCAGTTCAGAACACAGATCAATTGGACGATAGCGACATGGGAGTGAGGCGCAGGAGTAGGCCATTCAGCCCCTCGTGCCTGATCCACCTTTCAACAAGATCGTGGCTGAACTGCTTGTGGCCTCTTCTCCACTTTCCAGCCTGTGTCGTCCACAACACTACCCCCCAGCCCACCCACCAACCAAATAACTATTTGACGCCCTGGCCGATCAGAAATCTGTCTAACGCAGCCTTCAATATATCCAAATACCCAGCCTCCACTGCTCTATGGGGGAGAGAAATCCATTCCACAGACTAACAACTCTCTAAGAGAAGAAATTCCTTCTCATCTTCATCTTCAATCGGGAGACCCCTTGTTCTGAAACACTGCCCTCCCCTATCCTTAGGAGCCCCACCTCCCCACGCGATGGAGGAACATCCTCTCAGTATCTTTCTTTCAATAATGTCGCCTCTCATTCTTCTAAACTCCAATGGACACAGGCCCACCCTGGCCAACCTTTCCTCCATAATGCAGCCCCCTTCATCCCAGGACTCAGCCCAGTGAATCCTCTCTCAACGGCTTCTCATGTGATCCTCCCCTTTCTAAACTGAACAGGACAAACCGTTTAGTAACTGAATTGCTAACTACGAGTTGTAACACCCAACATTTCAGGCGTCTTATTCTCTCAACTGTACAAGACACTAGTTAGACCACAACTAGAATACTGCGAAGAGTTTTGGTCCGCTTATTGAAGGAAAGATGTACTGGCATTGGTGGCAGTCCAGAGAAGGTTCACCAGGTTGATCCCGGGGATGGAGGGATTTCCTTATGAGGAGAGATCACGTAGGTCGTGCCTGTACTCACTGGAGTTTAGACGAATGTGATGCGACTTCACTGAAACATAATATTCTTAGGGGGCTTTTTAGAGTAGCTGAGAGGCTGTTTCCCTTTGTGGGATATTCTAGAACCAGGCAGCATAATCTCAGAGTAAGAGGCCCCAAATTTATATCATAGATGAAGAGGGTTTTTTTTCTCTCAGAGGGTAGGCAACCTGTGGAATTCTTTACCACAGAGGCCATTAGAGGTTGGGTCGTTCAGTACATTCAAGCCTGAGTCAGACAGATTTTTAATAATTAGGGAATAAAGGGGTATGGGGCAAAGGCAGAAAAGAGAAGTTGAGGATTATCAGGTCAGGCATAATCTATAATGGCGGAGCATTGATGGGCCGAATGGCCTATTTCTGCTCCTACCTCTTATGGTGGTTACATCACAAAACAATTCCTCTGGAGTTATATCAAAATCTATTACAGATGATGTTTCAGACTCAAGCCCACCTCAAACCAAAAATCCAACAATAACCTCAAAACACAGCACCGCATCCCACACACCACCACCAATGAGCCCACACCCTCGTGCTCCCAGAGACTGTCCCTTAATCCAGAAATCTGGTTGCAACCCACTCACCAACCAATACGGATCATCCAGGTCATTTCTTCTTCTCCTTGCCGGGTTCCTCTTGTAATTTTGGCGCCAGCTTCTTGCAGGGAAGATATCTTTTCAGCATTTCGTGTACTTGGGAATGGATAATTGAGGAGTCAGGTCGGAGAGAATGGGAACGCTGATACTGAGCAACCGACAAGGGGATCTCAGGAGACATGGACTGGCCCCTTAGCACGAGAGAAATTCCCTCCCTGAACACGAGGGGGAAACTTGATCCCCCCTCTACACCCGACCAATCCCTGCCCCCTCCACACCAGCTCACCCTTTGCCCATTCAGTGTCTGGGAAATGTACTCCCCACACTTCCCATTCCCCCCACCCCCTATCAGTTCAATCAAACATCTATCAGAGAGTGAGGATGGGAATTATTATCCCTGCCCTTGACTCAATGTCAACTGGAAATGGTCAATCAATGGAATGGTTAAATGATGCTGTCTCGGGTCATTGAATGGGTGATTCCCACAAACCGAAAATGACTGCAGGATGAACCCCTTCAACTGCTGGAGATGGGCTCCCTTATCCTCACGAGTGTTCAATTTGTTCTTTCCAATGTCCATCACTTGTACTTCGGCATTGACCTGATCACAGTCCACGTTGCTGAGGTCCAGGACCACTGTAACCCTGGCAGGACAATGCTTCAGGCACACCCACACAAAGCCCCTGGGCAGGGGGAGAGGTGGGAGTGAGAACTGGGTACGGAGGTGGATTGTACGGGAGGGGTTGTGTAGGGGTGGGAGTGAGGGGTGGGGCAAGGCTCGAGGGTCCACTTGCCTCGCTGACAGACTGAATGAATCCCCGTGATAAAGTTGTATTCGGAGAAGGTTATCTACAAATTGAGTTGACAAGTCAGGTACCTGAGTCTGATGATCTGACTCTGACAAAGGATGGACGCTGACTGGAATCTCGACTACTTTTTTCCTCGGATCCCTCGTTGTGTGATATTTCCCGGTCTGTGATTGCAAAATGAAATGTTACCCAAGTGCTTGCTGAACCCCCAAATCCACAAAACGCTGAACCCCAGAACCTGACAAACTTAGGAACCCTCAAACCCCAATGATTCAGAGCCATGAAACTCCCAAACACTGAACCCCAAAATCACTGAACCGCAAAACCCACAAACACGGAATCCCCAAACTCCACTGACATTGAAACCCCCAAAAAACAACTAAGACTGAACCCCAAAACACTGAATATTGTTTCCAGTTGAATTTTAGAGAGAGAGTCAGATACTGAGATGGAACGAGCAGCCTGAGTGTTTGTTAACTGTCAACCTCAATTGTCTGAATAATTTTGATTTTTGTAGCAAGAAGCTGAGGTGGAGAGTGACTCATCACAGTTCAGTATAAGACAGGGAATTTTGCAGTGTGCAGTCAGTAATGGATACACAATCACTGAGAGGAGACGTTGGCCTGAGTGATACAAAGACTGACTGAATATAGTAGTGAATTTGGAATTTGCTTTAAAGTGAGATCTCGAATAGTAAATCTGTTCCAAGTTCAATTGTCGAGTAAATGTCTGATCCTGACCTAGAAATATTCTGTTAGGCAGGCAGCTGCTTGAAGAAGGGTGGAGATTTCTTAGACAAATCCAGAAGTGAGTATGTTTGGCAATTTGTTTCAATTTGAGAATTTGCATGGTAAGTATGTTTCACGTTCATTTTTAGAGTAAGGGTCAGATTCTGGCAATGAACTCGCAGATTGTTAAATAAGTGAACTGGACCAAAAATTGTCTCTGGTTTAAAGCACATTTGCCTGAATATTCTTGATGACTGTAGCAGGAACCAAAGGTAGAGAGGGCCTCATCACAGCTCAGCATAAGACAGGGGCTTTTACATTGTGCAGTCAGTAATGGACAGACAGTCAGTGAGATGAGACATTGGCCTGAGTGATACACAGAATAAGTGAGTATATTTATGAATTTGGTTTAAAGTGGGAATTAAAATGGTCAATGTGTTTCAGGTTCAGTTGTGGAATTAGTAAGATTCTGGCCTGGAACTAACAGGTGTTTCAATAAGTTAAATAGTTACAGCAAATGTCTCGGGATTTAATCACTGCAAGAGAACCTTTAATAGAGAGGAAAGTTGAGAAAATGTTTCACTTAATCAGTTATACAGTCTGAAACCCACTAATGTTACCCTGCTCTGTCACTCCTGACTGTGCACCAGTCATTACATCCCACTCTCCTCACTCACTCCATCACACTCCCCTCATTAACTGCATCGCACTCCCCTCTGTCACTGCATCCCACTCTCCTAAGTCACTGCATCAAACTCTCCTCAGTCATTACATCGCTCTCCCCTCAGTCACTGCATCCCACTCTCCTCAGTCGCTTCGCCCCACTCCCCTCAGTCGCTTCACACCACTCCCGTCAGTCGCTACAACACACTCCCCTCAGTCGCTTCACACCACTCCCGTCAGTCGCTACAACACACTCCCGTCAGTCGCTACAACACACTCCCCTCAGTCGCTTCACACCACTCCCGTCAGTCGCTACAACACACTCCCCTCAGTCGCTTCACACCACTCCCGTCAGTCGCTACAACACACTCCCCTCAGTGGCTTCGCCCCACTCCCCTCAGTCGCTTCACACCACTCCCGTCAGTCGCTACAACACACTCCCGTCAGTCGCTACAACACACTCCCCTCAGTCGCTTCACACCACTCCCGTCAGTTGCTACAACACACTCCCCTCAGTCGCTTCACACCACTCCCGTCAGTCGCTACAACACACTCCCCTCAGTCGCTTCGCCCCACTCCCCTCAGTCGCTTCACACCACTCCCGTCAGTCGCTACAACACACTCCCGTCAGTCGCTACAACACACTCCCCTCAGTCGCTTCACACCACTCCCGTCAGTCGCTACAACACACTCCCCTCAGTCGCTTCACACCACTCCCGTCAGTCGCTACAACACACTCCCCTCAGCTACTGCATGCCAGTCCCATCAGTCACGCCATCCCACTCCCTTAACTTTAAGTTTACAGCGACCGGATTGTGTGAAGATTTTTTGTAAAATTTTCACTCGAGGCAGATAAGTGTTATTTTTGATCATGTTGGGCTAGATGATACACTGACTCAATTTTCGAGTTGAGTGTTCGTCATATTCCGGAGGTGGTGTTTTCCCTGGATCTGAAATGAATTAAGCAGACATGACAGATTGCAGCGTACGTATCAGCTCAAGAGAGCTTAAACTTGGTAGGAAGGTTTAGAAAATGATTCATCTCATCTTTTCCACAGTCTGAACCTCAGCAAAGCTTGAGACCCATCAATGTCTGAACCGCACCAATGTCACTGCTGAATGTACCACAGTCACTAACTCCCAGTCTCCTCACTCACTACACCCGAATCCCCTCGCTCACTGATTTACATTCCCATCAGTCCCAGTTCCACCCCTCTTAGGCACTACAACCCACTTCCTTCAGATTGACATTGCAGTGAATATGTAGCGTGAGGATTATTTTCTAGAATATCCACTCCAGACTGATACGTGTTATTTCCGATCCTGTTGGGGTCGATGATTCAGGGACAGAGGATTCTCGAGTCAGGTGTCTTCAGATTCAAGAGTTGGTGTTGTCTCTGGATCTACAATGAGGTAAGGAGACATGGAAGATTTCAGAGTGTGTATCACCTCAAGGGAGCATTTACTTGTTTGGAAGTTCAGAAAATGATTCACTTCATCTTTCATAAAATCCGAAACCTGCCAATTCCAGTCTGTTCTGACACCGCTCACTGAACACCTGTCACTCCCGCCCATTCTCCTCCCTCACTTATGCCTCTCTCTTCAGTCCCTCTATCCCACTCCCCTCATTGCCTATATTGCACTCCCCTCAGTCCATTTAATCCACTCCCCTCAGTCCTTGCGTCCCACTCCCCTCAGACACTGCATCCCAATCCCCTCGGTTCTTACATCCCACCACCCTCAGTCCCGACATCCCATCCACTATAGTCCCTTCGTCCCACCTCCCTCAGTCCTGATGTCCCATCCCCCTCAGTACCACATCCCCCTCCCCTCAATCATAGCGTCCCACTCCCCTCAGTCACGTCTATCAAATCCCCTCAGTCATTAAAAGCAAATCCCCTCAGTCACTGCATCCCAATCCTCTCAGTCATTTCATCACACTCGCCTCAGTCATTTCATCCCACTCCCCTCAGTCATTTCATTCCACTCCCCTCAGTCACTTCATCCCAGTCTCCTCAGTCATCACATCCTACTCTGCTGACCCACAAGACCCCACTTCTCTCAGTCAAACGTTTGTGGAGTATCCCCTCCAGAATGATAACTCCTTTTTTTTTTCAGATGCCATTGGGCTGGATAATATACGGGCACTGCAATTTTTATTTGTATGTTCCTCAGATTTCGGAGTTGTTGGTATCCCTGGATCTGCAATGAAGTGAGCAGACATGGGAGATTGCAGAGTGTGGAGAACTTCAAGAGAACACTTAATTGCTAGGAAATTTTAGACAATAATATACTTCTCCATTTATGCAGTCTGATACAGAGCAATGTCACTCTGCTCCCTCACCCCTGATTGTCCACCAGTCACTTAGTCCCATGGCCCTCAGTCAATGCATCCCACTGTCCTCAATCACTGCACCCCACTCTACTCACTCATAGCACCCCACTCCCCTCACTCACTGCACCACACACCCCTCACTCACTGCACCACACTCTCCTCAGGCACTGCACCCCACTCACCTCATTGACTGCACCCCATTCCCCTTAGCCACTGCACCCCACTCCCCTCACTTACTGTACCCCACTCACCTCACTCCCTGCTCCACACTCCCTTCTCTCACTACATCCCACTCCCCTCATTCACTGCATACATTCCCCTCTTTCTCTCACATTCACAAAAATCAGTCACTTCATCCAAGTCTGCTGATCCATGAGACCACACTGCCCTCAGTCACTGCACTCCACGCCCCTCAGTCACTGCACTCACTCCCTTCAGTCACTGCACCCCACTCCCCCCAGCCACTGCAGCCCACTCCCCTCAGCCACTTCATCCCACTCCCCTCACTCATTGCATCCCATTCCCCTCAGTCACTGCATTCCACTCCCTGCAGTCACTTCATCCCACTCACTGCACTCACTTCATCCCACTCCCCTCAGTCATTTCATCCCACTCCCCTCAGTTTACTTCATCCCACTCCCCTCACTCAGCTCATATAGAGGCAGAACCATCAGGCTGAGTCTCAGACACTGAATTCGCAAAAAATACTGAGGTTTATTAAACAGAAGCAGCAACACACAACAATGCTCTTAGCAAACAATCAAAGTTCCATCAATCAATGTTTTAAATGAAATCAAATTTATCACATATTTAATAAGGGAAGGCAAAGAGCAAAGTATGCCTATCAATGAAGCCCTACAGATTTCGCGCTTGAAGCGTTAATGCATTGACATCAATGGCTGGGAGGACGTTGCTACCAATCAGTAAAAATGGCCAAAATGTGTCCATCATTCTGAATCACACTTTGACTCGCCATGTCTTAATGATGAGGCAGAGCGGCCGCAGGGAAGGAATGGGAAGGAAGCAAATCCCACTCTGCGAATCCCACTAGCTGGTGGGAAATCCAGCCCAATGTGCCCGAAACTGGAGAATCGGCCTGTTCATCCACATGAAGACCCACAGCAGGAAGTTGCTTGCACGAGGAGACATCATCATCAAATCGACGGAGAGCCGAAGCTGAGGACAATTTACTATCCAGCTTGGTGATGTGACCAAGCTTGGACACAGAACACTTAGACCCCTTATTAAATCATGGGTAAATATTGTAAATTTGTTGAGAATGGCGACTGATGAAGATTATAAAGGCACCAGGCCAAGGACAGTTGGAATTGAGACGGAAAATGAGTAGGTGTCAGGGCTACTAATCCAGAGAGTTTGACTTCAAATTTCATCCCTGGTGTTTGAGAATTTGGATTTGAAAGCAAGCCTGTATACACATAGCCTGGAGCAGTAAAGGCAGATTCTGAAAGTTGCAAGGATTTATGCAATGAATGTTCTCTCTATATACAGTATCCATTAACATTGCACTTCACAGCTTTCCAAGGTTGTTTTCAATCACCCCCCTACACAACCCCCCCCTCCCTCCCGCCGCCTTAACCATTCATGGTCGGCAACATTGAGGCAGCTTATAATATAACGGGGTGGGGGGCGGGGGGGGGGACTGTTCCAAATATCAGGTGAGATGTTTCCTTATTTTGTTATTGCAGCTCCTTTTATTAATAATCTTTAATTTGCACAAATGTTGTCACAGTCTGCATCATTGATGAATGATATTCTTTCAGCCAACCCGCACTGCCAATGGTCGCACGTGAATCCCATGTGATGAACGCTGTTGGATGTGTTGTTGCAGAAACTGACGCACTCACGGCGAATTGTAATGGAGAGTGAGGGGGAAGCAAATGGTGACCCCCAAGCATCTCTCACAGCAACAGTCATTTGAAGGCTCTGGCAAGCATTCGGCTATGAATGGACACTTCTCATAAGATCAGGGATTTGTCAGCTGCTGGGTATTTGTTCAGTGGGGTGTGTGCTCCTTGTCCTGTCCACATACACGGCTCCGTAATTGAACTGTACTTGAATATTAGCAGGGTGTCTGTAGGAGGGGAGGGGCTTGAGGAGGAGGCAGGTGAAACAAACAGTTATTCACTTTCTTGCATCGACGAATGAATTGAACATGTCGAGTGAAGGGATATTTTAGCTCATTCGTCAACTGCTTCCTGAAATTCGTTTGGGTCACAGCGTAAATCCCAGTGTATGTGCAGCAGCTCAGGAGCTGCATCATGTAGCCCAATTCCTGCACAAACCATGGCAATTCTCCATTATGTTTGTGGATATACGATATTCATAACAATATTGAATACACCGTAAACAACATGGATAACAGGATGAAATTGGCCGAGATAACAACCAGTACAATGATGGATTTCCTCCCTCTCTCCATCTCTGTGTCTCTCCCCACTGCTGTGAGCCTGGAGTCTCCTGCGGGCTCTGTTGCTCTTTAAAATGTGTCTGACAGTGAGAACATTGAGCAGCAGAATCATGACAAATGGGGCCGCCGGGTTTACAATGTACTGGAGGAGCTCAATTGCTCCCCAAACAGGAGAATGCTCAGTCTCGACTGTTGTATCACAAAAGCAGGGGAAATAGAGGAGCAGATACTTTCCTAAAAACATAAAATACTAGCTGATGTTCATTAAACAGCTGAGCACAGTCACAGTTCCCAGAGCCGCAGCTGCTTTTTCCTCAGTGCAATATTTTATTTTCAGCTTCTGGCTACAAATAGCTACACATCGATCAAAGGTGAACGTAACAGTAAACCAGACTGAACGGGCAGTGGATGCATAAATTAGGACAGAGTGGATATTACAGAGGGGGATGTGGTCGAGGAAAATAAACTCATCCAGGTAAACAATCGAAATGTCTTTCATTATTAGGTCAAGGATAATGACCCTAGATCTGCCACTGCCATGCCCATCAGGTAACGAGCAACACATTTGGAGAGACCACATTTTTTCATTTTTCAGGATCACAATCGTAAGTCTGAATAACTGTGAGGAAGGGAAATAATCATTGAAATTAGAAATCAGTCTTAACCAGCTTCATTTAGTTTCTACTGTACTGATGTATTTTATTGCACTGACGCACTGTACCTGAAGGAAAATGATCTGTGATACTGAAGAAAGATGAAGTGAGAAAAGGATGACTTTGAACTCAGTGTTGATCCTCATAGTCCCATTGGCGCCAAGTCTGACTGAAACGCTGCTCGCCATCTGAACACGCACAGTTTAAATGCCTTACTTCTGGCTTTTCTAAGGATATATATCAAACATCATTTTTGGATTCTGCGGCTGACTAAAATACCGGACACCCCTCCAGCCGCTTCCCTTCCCCATTTATCCGATCTGATGAGCGGTAGCATGCAATCCGCATTTCCTGCATTATTGGCTGGCTTCTGGAGCGGTCAGCAGAGTTAGGAATTGTTCCCAATGCCGACCTTGTAACCCGGAGCCAGGTGTGGATCCTGACTGAGCCGCAATGCAATGTCCAAGGGTCCTGGAAATGAAATATTAACTCTACTTCTCTCTCAAGCTTGCAAACTGCAGTATTTGCACAGAAACGACTTATTTTTATATAGCACTTAAACTATCCCATAAAACATGACACCGTGATTCACAGGCACATCATAAAATACGATATAATGCTGACCAAGACATGGAGATATCAGGAAAGATGACAGCGTCCTTGCTCAAATAGATCTGTTTGAGGAGTGTTGGAAATCAGGAAAGCGAGCCAGAGACATTCAGGAGCTAAGAGAGCATATTGCAGAGCTTGGGGTCTTTGTACTGAAGCCAGGGTGACCAAGGGCTCAGCGATTAAAATCTGGGATCTGAGGTCCATGTTAGATCAGTGCAGATATCTCAGAGGTTGTGAGTTTAGAGGACATGACAAACATTTGGAGGGGCGTGGCCATGCGGCCAGGCCGCAGGAGGATGATCATTTTAAAAGAAAGCCTTTGATCAGGAGCCAAATTACCTCAGCGAGTACAGGGACGATTGAGGATGGGGATTCGGTGAGAGCCAAGGCAAGGACAGCAGAATTCTGGATGATGTCACGTTTGGAGTGCATTGGAACAGTTGAGACTGGAGATAACAGCAGAAACAAGAAGGGTATCGGCAGGAGTTGAATTGAGACAGGAGCTAAGTCAGACGGTGGAATATGCATGGAAATAGCCGGCCTGAGTCATGGTGTGACTGTCTGGAGGGAAGCACATCTCAGTTTCATATATGACACCAGGCTTTTGAACAGACTGTGGAAGACCCAGGCTCTTGATAGGGTGAGGGATTGAGTGGAGACCTGTGGAATAGGGTTTGGGGCGGGGATGGAAAGCAATCGTTTCAGTATTCACGGTATGTGACAGGCTGGCAGATGTGTGATATCATATATTTGGGGATGATGGCGGAGTAGAGGCATGGCAAAACAAACTGTACAATTTTAAAGCTGGTGCAAGAATAGAGAGACCCTGAGATAGGATAAATATCACAAACCTATGAAGATAGCACGAATGGTTAAACAAACATTTAATATGGCAAATGGGATCGTCATTTTTATAAATAGATGCATAAATAATAAAACGCAGCGCGTTATGATGAACTTAAAAAACTTTGATTTCTCCTGTACTACAATATTGTGTACAAAACAAAAAAAAAACAGAATTACCTGCAAAAACTCAGCAGGTCTGGCAGCATCGGCGGAGAAGAAAAGAATAGACGTTTCGAGTCCTCATGACCCTTCGACAGAACTTGAGTTCGAGTCCCAGAAAGAGTTGAAATATAAGCTGGTTTAAGGTGTGTGTGTGGGGGGCGGAGAGAGAGAGAGAGAGAGAGGTGGAGTGGGGGTGTGGTTGTAGCGAAAAACAAGCAGTGATAGAAGCAGATCATCAAAAGATGTCAACAACAATAATACAAAAGAACACATAAGTGTTAAAGTTAAAGTTGGTGATATTATCTAAACGAATGTGCTAATTAAGAATGGATGGTAGGACACTCAATGTATAGCTCTAGTGGGGGTGGGGAGAGCATAAAAAATGCAAAAATATATATAAAATAAATGAATAAATCAATATTTTTTTTCTTTTTCTCTTTTTATAATGGAAATAGGTGGGAAAAGGGAAAATCTATATAATTTATTGGGAAAAAAAGAGAAAAGGAAGGGGGAAACAGAAAGGGGGTGGGGATGGGGGAGGGAGCTCACGACCTAAAGTTGTTGAATTCAATATTCAGTCCGGATGGCTGTAAAGTGCCTATTCGGAAGATGAGGTGCTGTTCCTCCAGTTTGCGTTGGGCTTCACTGGAACAATGCAGCAAGCCAAGGACAGATATGTGGGCAAGAGAGCAGGGTGGAGTGTTAAAATGGCAAGCGACAGGGAGGTTTAGGTCATTCTTGCGGACAGACCGCAGGTGTTCTGCAAAGCGGTCGCCCAGTTTACGTTTGGTCTCTCCAATGTAGAGGAGACCACATTGGGAGGAACGAATGCAGTAGACTAAGTTGGGGGAAATGCAAGTGAAATGCTGCTTCACTTGAAAGGAGTGTTTGGGTCCTTGGACGGTGAGGAGAGAGGAAGTGAAGGGGCAGGTGTTGCATCTTTTGCGTGGGCATGGGGTGGTGCCATAGGAGGGGGTTGAGGAGTAGGGGGTGATGGAGGAGTGGACCAGGGTGTCCCGGAGGGAGCGTTCCGTACGGAATGCCGATAAGGGGGGTGAAGGGAAGATGTGTTTGGTGGTGGCATCATGCTGGAGTTGGCGGAAATGACGGAGGATGATCCTTTGAATGCGGAGGCTGGTGTGGTGATAAGTGAGGACAAGGGGGACCCTATCATGTTTCTGGGAGGGAGGAGAAGGCGTGAGGGCGGATGCGCGGGAGATGGGCCGGACACGGTTGAGGGCCCTGTCAACGACTGTGGGTGGAAAACCTCGGTTAAGGAAGAAGGAGGACATGTCAGAGGAACTGTTTTTGAAGGTAGCATCATTGTAACAGATGCGACGGAGGTGAAGGAACTGAGAGAATGGGATGGAGTCCTTACAGGAAGCAGGGTGTGAGGAGCTGTAGTCGAGATAGCTGTTGGATGCGTTGGGTTTGTAATGGATATTGGTGGACAGTCTATCACCAGAGATTGAGACAGAGAGGTCAAGGAAGGGAAGGGAAGTGTCAGAGATGGACCACGTGAAAATGATGGAGGGGTGGAGATCAGAAGCAAAATTAACAAATTTTTCCAAGTCCCGACGATCATTGTGCAATCATCAGCGAACACCCCCACTTCTGATATTATAATGAAGTGAAGGTCATTGGTAAAACAGTTGAAGATGGTTGGGCCGAGGACACTGTGTACAATCCCGTCTCTGCATATTGGACGGGTCTGAAGGTTTTATATGGAATATAGAAGGAATTTGCTAGAATGCTTAAGAGGATGACATGTTACACAGTTACACAATAGACAGTAAATGATGTTTTTTTTCTCCTTTGTTCACACAACCTCATCACAGCTGAGGTGCAAAGATGGACCAACGAGCTGAGATCGGGTTTAAAGCTAAGGTTGAAGGCCCTTGGCATCGAGGCAGCATTTAACAGCGTGAGGCATCAAGGAGACTTAGAAATGTTGGATTCAATGGGAATGCGGGGGATCCAGGCTGAAGAGGTGAGCGGGGGATGTTTGTGGGGGCTATTGGGAGGGAGGATTGTGTGGGGGTGTGGGGGAAGCTAGGGGGTTGGGGATGTTTGTGGGGTGGGGGTTTGGTGCTGTGAGGGAGGTGAGGTGGATGGCGGTATGGGGCAATGGGAGGGATGGTGGGTAGGGGGCAGGGTTGGTGGCAGGAGGGGGATGGAGTAATAGGGAGATGGTGGTCGCAGTGGGAACACCAGACATTTTTGAATGATACCTATCATGGAGGAAGATGGTATTGCTTATTGGGGCTAATCATCGTACTTCAGGGATATCACTGCAGGACTTCCAAAGGGTAGTGTCCTCGGCCCAATCATCCTCAATTTTTTTACCAATGACCTTCCCTTCATTATAATATCAGAGGTGGGGGTGTTCGCTGATGATTGCACAATGATAAGCATCATATGCAGCTCCTCAGACACTGAAGCAGTCCATCTCCAAATGCAGCAAGCCCTGGACAATATCCAGGCTTGGGCTGAAAAGTAGAAGTTAACATTCGACACCAGGTGCCAGTAAAGAACATGTCAAACGGGAGAGAATGTTAATACCTCTCCTTAACATTCTGCATAATTGGCATCACTGAATCCCCCACCATCAACATCCTTGCAGCCACCATTGACTAGAGACTGAACTGGTGGACGCATATAAATACTGCGGCTAAATGAGCGCAAGAGGCAAGGAGTACTGCCGCGAATAACTGACCTCCTGCCTTTCCAAGGACTGTCCATCATCCACAAGGCACAAGTCAGGAGTATGACGGAATACTGGCCACTTGACTGGATGAAGGCAATTCCCTCAACACTCAAGAAAGGACACCATCCAGGACAAAGCAGCCCTGCTGATTTGCACCACATCCACAAACATTCACTCTCTCCACCACCGACGCACAGGAGCAGCAGTGTGTACCATCAACAAGATGTAATGCAGCAACTCATCAAGGCTCCTTCGACAACACCTTACAATCCCATGACCACTACCAACTAGAAGGACAATTGCAGCAGACACATGGGAACACCACCCCCTGGAAGTTCCTCTACAAGCCGCTCACCATCCTGACTTGGAAATATATTAGCTGTCCCCTGACTGTCGCTGGCTCAAAACCCTAGAAATTACTCCAGCTCTGTGACCACCAACTTGCTGAAGCGAAATTGCCTCCACTCCATTTGTCGTTTATGTTAAAAGAAGAGATGAATTCTCACTTTGGTCACCATACCTTGTCCATGGATGGAACCGAATCCTCTGAATTCCCTGAGTGCATGCAGCAGCTCATAGCAACACCGAGAGAAGCACGCACAGCACCGCCATTAAATTTCTCATACCAGAAAGCAGTCATCACCTGTCACAGGTCTTTTCATTAGAAATAAGCCCAGGGCTGGTTCCCCGCGCAGCTCAGCACTGGGACAGCTGCGGGAGACTAACGCAGGAGGACATTGGACTTGCGCAGACCAAGTTTCAAGGGAGGCAGTTTAAAGTAGGTTGAAGGGCTGATTGACATCACCTTTAGACCCTACCTCACCCTCCCGAAGCACGGACAGTCCACCCGGGCTTGAATCATGTCCAGCATTGAATTGGTTGCCATTGTGGGTGGCACGAGGTGATAGATCCTATGTTCCAGGGAGAGGAATAAGTGAGGCTGGAGAGGCAGAAATTGTGGCCAGTCATGGGTAAGGGATGGGAAAGCGAATTAATTCATTATAAAGAGCCGAATTGAATAGAAACCTGAAGGCGAGGAACAAAAAGGAAAACCAAGGTTTTCAGCAAAAGGGGAAACACCCTCGGGGAGCGAGGTCACTGCAGGAGCTGGATCCCGGAGTGTCTCAAACAAAAGGATGAGAAATTTCATACTCAGGAGCAACCAGACTGATAAGCGATGCTGTTTCGTGAGACAAGCGCTGATGGGTGAACGGGGTTTGGTCTGATTTAGGAGACAGGAAGCAGAACTTCAGGAGGACTTTGGATTATGAAGGTTTGTAACTGGGACCGTTCATGAATACCATTCGATTTGTCAATTCACAGTGACCCCGGTACAGATGAGAGCTTATCCAGCTGATTTGCTGCTGCCGATGTGGAGGCTGCTGAGATTATGGTGGTCACAGTGGGCAGGTTTGGTAAATGTGAGGATATGCGGTCAGACGTTAGCCCAAGGTTAAAGGAATCAAAGAGCTTGGAAACAATCCGGTTCAGCCTCATATACTGGCCAGAGAGGTTTTCTGGAGTCAATATCTAGAGAATGCAGTTTGACTGAACTGAAGTGAAGACATTGTGTTCGGTTATCCGAAGATCACAATAACATTAACATTGGCACAGCTTATCCTGGTTCTCAAAAATAATAGCCTGATAGAGATGATTACCAGGGACACCAAAGGTGGTGCGGAAGGGATAGTAAAGCTTTTCAATTACAACAAGTATCAAATAGATCCATTCTTCTAATGTTAGCAAATGATAATTTTCAGAAAGAATGTAAAGCACAACCAAGAAACCCCTGCCCATTGTTGTATCATTCCAGTCTAATGGTTTCATATTCTGATCCATTGTTGTAACATTCCAATCAATTGTTCTCAGAGTCTGATCCATTGTTGTAACATTCGATTCTGTTGCTCAACGATTCTGATCCATTGTTGGAACATTCTTTTCTATTGCTGTCAGATTTTTATCCCTAACCTCTCTCTCTCTCTCTCGCTCTCTCTCCCTGGTGCCTTTGGTTCCTGTTTGCAAATAAGCTGATGCTTCCAGTGCCAGCCTGGACTAACTGAAAGGAATCCGTTGTTAAAAGTGGGGAAAAAACTCTCCAGTGATACAATTAACATCTATGGAGAATGGCATTAATAAAAGTCAGTGAACAAACCATTTCAGTTAACTCATTTTAATCCAACAGCTTTGCTCCAAAATAATGTAGAACACGTACATGAGATCGACATGGTGTATGACGGTTACTGAGGGAAGGAACTATGGAAATAGCAGGGCAGTGGACATAATCGTTCCATCTACTTTAGATATGGAAGTGATACTAGAGGGCTAGAGGGTTGGTAAATATGATATTTCATCTGAAAGAAAAAACGAGAGGGAGGTGTCAACTCTGTCACTAGAGCCAGTCAGCGGTTGTGACATTGAGTGAGAAACAGAAAGCAGGATGAATTGGTGAACGGTTGTTGTTCCGACTGGAGGGAAGAATGCAGTGAAAATCCACAGGGGTCCGTTTTGGAAGCATTGTTCTTTGTGATATAAAAGCCATAGCCTCATATATTAAGGATATGGTATTGAGGCCTGGGGATGACACAACGATGTGAATACTACTAAGTAGTGAGAGAGGTAGCAGGAGGTTTTTCGATGGCACAGAGAGATTGCTGAAATGATGAGGCGGAGAGGAGGCGAAACTGCGAATAAATAAAGTGGAAAAGCGACAATTGGAGCAATTTTTAAGGGTGTTGCTGAGGATAGGGAGAGAAAATGTGCTAATGATTGAAGGTGGCAGAGCACAGCAATTAGATTGTTAGCAATAATAGACATTTATCTTGATAAAGAGATGAAGAGATTGCACAAACCAGGAATTCATGCAGAACGTTGACAAGTCAAAGGTTAGGCCTCAGCTGGAGTATTGTCTCTAACTCTGGGCCCGGCAATTTTGGAAGGGTGTCAGGGCCTTGGGGAGGATGCAGAGAAGATTCACTGGAAGGGTCACAGGGATGAGGGGTTGTAGTTATGTGGAGTGATTGGCGAATCATGGATTGTTTTTCTCAGATCAGATCAGGCAAATTGCATGTTTATCTAGAGTGTTTTAAAACACGTTGGTTTGTCATAAGAGTTAATCAGGAAGGACCATTTCCACACAAACCTTGGATAATAACCAGTAGAAACAGATTAAAGTTGATTGACAAAGATCGGGAGAGGGAAAGGGGAGGTGATTCCTCACAGAGCCAGTGTTTACACTGAAACCTGGAATTCAATGCCTGGGGCGCTGCTGGAAGCAGATACAGAACTAAGTTGCAAAATGGAATTGGATAAATACTTGCCCTGGAGGGGGTGGGGTTGTAGGAGAGGGTATTCGGGGATGGATTTTCAGAGCGAATGGGAAAGGGTAGGAGGGAACATCCAATGGGATATATGTTTGCAAGAACGTGTTTGGCAATGTGTGCCAAATGACCTAGTCTAGTACTGTGTGAAACCAAAGACAATACACGTCCTGTAAACCTTCAAGCCCTGAAACAAAAATCCACCTGAAGATAACCTGGACCATAAAACGAATACAGGCCCTGCAGTGACTGCTGCCTCTTCAAGTCCTACAGGCCTTGAAACAATGGGCAGGAGGGGAAGACCTCGATAGCCTCCACAGCAGAATGTATCTCCCTTCCTGAACATAGTTACATTTTTCACATCCCTGGAGTCAGAGCTAAGTTCCTGTTCCTGTCAAATAGGTATGATGAGCACATGGGCACTTGATGTGAGTAATCGGACACTGCTTTGAAGGCCTCAGCTGGAAGACCATAACAGCCAAAGGCTCCACTGTTTCTCTTCCATTTGAGTGCTTGTTGCAGCTCTCCCACTGATGGTTGTTTATCAGATGCTGAAACTAATGCAGATCCTGACAATAATGTATCCCCTGACACTAATACAGACCTTGAAAGTAAAATGCAGTGCGAAATTAATACTAACTCAGAAACTAATACAGACCTTAAATTTAATATGGAGTGCAAAAGTAATACTAGCTCAGAAACGAATACAGGCCCTGAAATTAATATAGACCCTTAAACTCATACAGATCTGAAACGAATACAGACCCAAAGACTAATATCGATCCTGAAACTAATACAGACCTTTAAACTAATTCAAAACTTGAAACTGATACAGACCTTGAATCTAATACAAGTCCTGAAAATAATAGAGGCCTTGAATCTGATACAGATCCTGAAGCTAATACAGACCCTGAAGCTAACGCATTCCATGAAACTAATAGACAGCCTGATACTAACACAGGCCCCGAAGATAATTCATATCCTGGAACTAATACAATCTCTTAAGCAAATACAAATCCCGAAACTAATACAAGCCCTGAAAATAATTAAGGTCCTGATACAAATACAGATCATGAAACTAACAGAGACTCTTTATGTAGTACAGATCGTGAAACTAATACAGCTCCTGAAACTAATACAGCCCCTAGAAATGAGGTAGAACCAGAAACTTATATAAATCCTGAAACTAATCCAAATTCTGAAACGGTTCAGAACATGAAGATAATACAGATCTTGAAACTCATGCAGATCCTGAAGCTAATACAGACCTTATTATAATGCAAAATCCGAAACTAATACAGATCCTCTTCATAATACAGGCCCTAGCACTTTTTGAGATGCATAAAAAATTACAGGTTCTGAACCTAATGCGTATCTTGAAACTAATGCAGACCCTGAAAAATAATAAAGATCCTGAAACCAATACATACCCTGAAACTAATGCAGACACTGAAACTAAAAGCATTCCCTGAAATAAATGCAGATCCTGACACTAATACCGACCCTGAAACTAATACTGAATCTGAAACTAATACACACCCTGAATCCAATACAGATCCTGAAACTAATACCGACCCTGAAACTAATACTGAATCTGAAACTAATACATACCCTGAAATCAAGACAGATCCTGAAACTAAATGTTGACCCTGAAATAAATGCAGATCTGGAAGCTAATAACAAAACTTAAACTAATATTGATTCTGAAACGAATACATACCCTGAAACCAATACAGATCCCGAAACTAACGCAGGCCCTGGAATTAATATAGACCCTGAAACTAATACAAACTCTGAAACTAATACTAACTCTGAATTTAATACAGACCCTGAATCTAAATCATCCCCAAAATTAATAAAGACGCTGAAACTAATACAAACTCTGAAACCAATACGGACATTGAAAATAAGACAAACCCTGAAATTAATGTAGACTCTGAAAGTAACACAAACTCTGAATCTAAAGCAAAGCTGAAATTAATAAAGTCCCTGAAACTAATGCAGACCCTTAAAGTAATACAGAGACTGCAACTAATACAGATCCTGACATTAATACAGACCCTTAAACTATTAAAGTTCCTGGCAATAAATCATACCCTGAACATAATACAGACAATGGAACTAACACACACTCTGAAACTAATATAGATCTTTAAAGAAATACTTTTCAGGAAATGAATACAGGCCCTGAAATGAATACAGAAAATGAATCTAAAACCGATCTGAAACTAATTCACACTTTGAAACTAATACGGATCCTGAAACTAATACGGATCCTGAACATAATAAAGACTCTGAAAATAATGCAGACCCTGAAACTTCTACATATCTTGAAAGCAATACACATCCTGAAACTTTAGCAAATCGTAAAACGAATACAGAATCGGAGAGAGAGTATTGGAGGGCACTTGCTGATGGAGATAGAGAGGGTCAATATCACAGCAAGTGTCAGGGAACCATAATCTGGCACAGACACAGGGGTGTAGAAAGTGAGAGACTGACAAGCAAAATGTAGGAGAGACCCGCAGTTAATGAGAAAGCAAGTGACAAGTACGTGAAAATAGAGAGGGAGAGGGAAAGATATAAAGAGAGTGACGGTTTGTGAGAGAGAGAGAAACAAACAGGGATTTACAGTGAGGGTGAAGGAATGGGAGTAAAATTGGTTTGAGAGAGAATGACCACAGGGAGTGAGAGTGAAGGAATTTGAGTGAAAGAGAGAAGGTGTGAGAGAGATTGACAAACATGGAGTGAGAGTGAAAGAATGTGAGAGGAACAGAGATAGTGTGAGAGATAGTGACAATCAGTTGGTCGGAGCGAGAGTGAAGCAATGTCCGAGAAAAAGAGATGTTTTGAGGGAGAGTGACAAACAGGGAGTCAGAGTAAAAAAAATGTGAGAGAAAGAAATATGGTGAGATAGCAAGTGTAAGATTGAAAAGGGGCGAAAAAAGATGGTGTGAGAGAGTCATAAACAGGGAGTGAGTGTGGGGGCTGAATGTTCCTGGTCCGATTAGAGCCCAAAGGAGCGGCCTACTCTTGTCAGAGTGTGCAGACAGATAGAGCGGCAGGTTACGTCTTCATCGATATAGAAATAGTTATTTTTTGATTGATGTAAAGAACAATGAGGGAGCTTCCATGTTGTGGCAATTTCGTAGCCACCGACTGCCAGGTTATGCAACTTTCCCAGTGGGGCTGCCCGAGCACCAAAACTACTGCCACTCTTAATAATGAGGCTACATGGCTTGTCGCACTATTCAGCATCTCACAGTGAGCTTCTCAATGGACAATTAGGAGACGGCCCCCAGGAAATTGTTCCCTCATCTCATAATCCCACATCAGTACTCGGGACTCTGTGTCCCGAATTCATGGATCAGAAGCACGTGGGAATAGCCAGGTTACAGGGAGAAGCGGAGAGAGAGATAGAGACAGGATGAACTGAAAGGAATTCAGATGAAGCGTGAGCTGTGGATGGAAGTGAGCTCTGTCAGTGGCTCCTTTTCATTTCCCAGTCACTGTGTGAAACCTGGAAAACAAGATCACGTTATTTCAGATTGCGTTCTAGTTCCATTAGATGTGTCTGTCTACGTGTGTATGTGCCTGTGTGTGTCTGTGGGTGCATCTGTGTGTGTGTGCACATGCGTGTCTGCGTGTCGGTCTGTGCGTCTGTGTTTGTCTGTGTGTCTGCGTGCCTGTGTGTGTGCATTCCTATCTGTGTTGTATTTGTGTGTGTGTGTGTGTGTGCCTGTGTGGATGTGTGTCTGTGTGTGTGTGAATGTGTATCTATGCCGCGTGTGCCAGTCCGCCTGTGCATGTGTCTGTGTATGTGTGTGTGTGTGTCTGTCTGTCTGTTTGTGTCTGTGCATGTGTATGTGTGTATGTGTGTGTGTGTGTGTCTGTCTGCGTGACTGCGTGTCTGTGTGTGTCGGGGGGCTCACATTTCCTTCCACTGCTAATGTTCATCATTTCTGATCAGTGGTTTCTAAGTCGCTGCTGTCTGATGTTGGTGAGTCTCCCTCGCTGTAACTGACAGAGGGATTTCAGAGACATTGTTGTGCTTTTACTGGCGAACATTTAGATTTGATTTAATCACATTACTCTTTATTGATTCTACTCAGCATTATTAAAGTACTAAAGGGTACAATTAAAGAGTGCAATGGAAGGCGGTGCAGGACAAATATTTAGCAAGAAGCTTCAAACGCCATTTTTATTCATACTGTTCCAGTTCCCTTGGATGTTCAGGGCAGCGCATGTGGAGGGGCTTGGAGGTGATCCTTTGCATTCTCACCTTTTCTCCCTGCGCCAATGGGTGAGCGTAATGGGCGGAGCCGGCGGGAACCTTCGCTCCAAACCCGTCCATTGTGCCCGACAAATGATGCAGGACAAGGCCCTTTCCATTTTGCCGTCAACAATGGGTCAAGATCACTTCCCCGTTCATTGTACAATCCCAGGACCCTCCACGCTTTGTTATGACGTCATCATGAGACTAGGTCCTGCCCCCATTTCCATTGTGCAGCCGCAGGAAGCATCCCTCCAATTAAGCTGTCATCAATGCGAGCAGGCCCTTCTTACGATGCTGCCACAGTTCCCGCCCTTGCTATTATGCAGTCATTGTGAAGAACAGTCCCGCCCCTTGGCCATTGTGCCGTCACATGACACACCTGCCATATTATTGCCGTTGTATTGGAGAACAGATCCCACCTCCTAAGCATTGTGCAGTCAAAGGTGCCACACCACCCATTATGCAGCCGTCATTGGAAACAGCATCCCCCACCACCCACCAGCACCCACTGCTCCCCAGGAGCTTTGTGGATTAGGTACCTCACCTCAATACTGTCACCATGGGGGTCAGGCACCTTCCCCACACCCCATGCCGCTGGCGGAGCTATACAATTCCTCCAGTCACTCTGTCGAACGGCACTGCACCCCCACCCACCGGGAATTTGAATTAAAATGAGAAAATGCTGGACTTTCCCTAATTCATTTCTTCTCTCCTGTTTGAATGAATTCCACGATTGGTGCAAAGGGACATTTCAGCAAATGCTTCAATTGCTCCCTGAATTTTGCCAGGGTCAGGACATAAATACAAGAATTTGTGAAGCAGCTCAGGACCTGCAACATGAAGCCCAGTTCCTGTACATAAGGATGCAGTAATATGGACTCATAACCCAAATTCTGCATCCAGATCCATACAGAATACACCGTAATGGTTGCCCACAACAGGAGAAAATTTGCTGAGATAGCAAACAGTAAAATCATGGATTTCTTTCGGCTCTCCATCTCCGGATGTCTGAGCCCCTCTCCACTGCTCTGAGCCCCGAGTCTCCTGCGGGCTTTGCTGCTCACTAAAATGCGTCTGACGGTGAAAACATTGAGCAGCACAATCAGGACAAATGGGACACAGGGGGTAAGTATGTAATGGATAAACTCGATTGTTACCCAAACCCTTGAAAAGTAAACATTTAGCTTTACAAAACAAAACCAGGGATAGCTCGCCATTTGATACAGTCCTGTGAACATGACATACATGAAAAGATTGTTTATAAAGCTCAGCACAGACACTGTTCCAAGAACCACAGCTGCTGTCTTTTCGGTACGATGTCTACATTTCAGAGTTCGGCAAGATATGGCTACAAATCGGTCAAAAGTGAAAGTGACGGTGAACCAGACTGAGCAATCAGTGGCTGCATAAAGCAGTACAGCATGGATGTTACAGATACGAAGGAACCCCAGAAAAGGAAGCTGTTCCCGATGAACAATTGGAATATGCCTCATTACCAGGTCGAGTATAATCACCATTAGATCCGCCGATGCCATAGCCAACAGGTAGTAAGTTATACATTTGGAGAGACCACACTTTCCCCAGGAAATGATCAGAATTGTCACTGATATAACTGCGAGGAAGGGAAATAAACAGGAAAAGAATACATTAAGTTAGCGAAAAAGTTTCATTGGTAACGTATTGTCATTTTCGATTGTGCCACTGTAACCAATAATACATTTAATTGTTTTTATTTGAAATAACAAATGGTGGACGTTTAAAATGTTGTATATCTAGAGAGACTAAATGTTCAAAGTACAATACAGACATTGTGGAACTCAATTTTATTGGTAGTGCAGGGGCACAGAAACTTTGGTTGCCTGCACCCAATATTTGAACACATGAGGTGAGATTAACAAAAGCTGTTAATAAAACAGCTGGGACCTTCAGCTTCATGAATGGATGCAAACTCCAGAAGGCTACGCTACAACTATTCAAAACACTACTTTGGCAAAACGTATTGTATTGTGCCGAATAATGTGCAGCACACTTTAGAAAGAACTTGAATAAATTCTAGAGGAGGGAGAGGTGACAAGCAAGAATGGCACCGCAGGTGGATTTACCATAACATGGATGGATTGGAGAAACTTAGATATTATCATTAAGAGTCCAGTCACAGAATGTGTGCAGCATTGAAGCTTGATATTCAGTACACCTTATCCATGCTGGTCCACTGATGGAGCAAATCACTGATGTAACTTTCACAGCCATCTCTGCCTTGTTCTATCCCCTTTTCCGGTCCTAATCTGATGTTGTTTTTGCTCTGTTGGGCCTCGCTCCACCACACTCTCAGCTAGCGCATTCCAGTTTCAGTTTTGTGATAAAGGTTTTCCTCAGGGGGACGTTGCTTCTTTTTTCAATTCCTTACATCCATGCCCTCTGATTCTCGATCCTTCCAACAATGAAAGGGTTTCTCCATGCCTATTTTTTCCAGACCGTTTATAATTTTAAATATATCTGCAAATCGCCCCTGAATCTTGTGTTTTACAAGGAGAACAGCCACAACTTTTCCAATTCAGCTACACAACTGGGATTAATCATCTCAGAGCAAATTGTCATCTATCTTTTCTGTGCCAGCTTTGGTGCCTTAACATTTTTGTTAAAATAAGATTTCCAGAGCTGGGCACAATTCTCCAGATGAGGACGAAACTGCGTTTTATGGAGGTTTATCATCTCCGTCTTCCTTTAGTATTCTATATGCTTCCTCATAAAGCCCAGGATGCGGGAATATTTATGAATTACTGTCTCAACCCATCATCTCTCCCTCAGTGATTCACGTGCATGTAAATACAGATCACTCTGCGCCTGCACCAAGGTCAGAATTATGTGTTGAGAAGTTAACATTAAGGTGTTCAACATTTTGACCAGTTGAGAGAAATTGAAGAAAGATGCAGTTCTTTTTCCGTTTGCTGAATGGGTGGTAAACGGATTGCTCATATATAATCTAATTGGCAGAAGGAGCAGCAGTTTCATTTCAAATACATTGGCCACTAATGCGGTGCTGCCAGATTTAATATTGCATTTCAAACGTGAATTTGTTAAACCTTCAAAGGCGAAAGCTCTCTAAAAAGATAAGGGGCAGCAATATAAGAAAGAAAAACTTCGCTTTCGGCCTGCCAGCCCATATAACCCTCTGAGCCCGGGAGCAGTGGGTAAGCGGGATTTGATTCCAGTTAGGTTACAAGCAGCGGAACGTGGTACCGGTTGAGTTTTCTAAATGTTTGTAACCAGGAAGTGAAGTTTGAGCAAGGTGGTGGTCTGAGGCGGTGGGGGTGGAAGACTAGTGGGGGTGGTTGTTGTTGAGTGGGACGAGGCGATGCTGGCTCGGATAACATTGTAATATATGAGCAGATGGGTCTCAATTTGAAAAACAAAATGGCCAGATTTTGTGTTTAAACATCAGATGGGTCGATGCAGGACAGGAGATATGTAATATTAGGACGGTGGTCATGGGCAGTATTTCGGAAAGGAGTATATTGGGTAGGAACTGAGCTAAAAACATAAGCAAATGCTCTGGTTGAACATGAGGCATTTGTCTGGGTCGGCATATGGGGAGAGGCTGGGGTTGGTGGCTGGTGGAAAATACTTGGATGGAGGACAAATATTTGCATACAGTTCGGTGATACTAGCTTCGATGCTCAGAAGGCAAAACTGTAAAATAAGAAAAAGGAACAGCTGATCAGCGAAATGTTGCTTCCAGATGTAATAGCGAGAGAGAGGGACATCCAGGGATATCAACTGAACCGAAGATTCGAATGTGAATTACAAGCATAGCAATGCAATTGAACCTTCTTTATGTACTTAACAAGTGGAAACAGTAATGCTTACACCAACAATAGCGAGCATTGGATAGTAAAAACATTGAATAACCTGAAAAACCATTGGGACCCGATATTTGAATGTGATTCCATAATAAAACATCAACGAATAATGAATAGGCCAGGGTAACCCCATGCCTCTTGTAGGACACAAATCGGTTGTTCTCAGATTCTGATCCATTGTGGAAAAATTCCAAGGTGCTGCTCTCGGATTCGGACAGAATTTTATAATAGTCCAAACTATTGTCCTCTGATTCTAATATATCTTCTCCATCGCATTGGAGCTGTTGCAACCTGAGAGTGCCGCATTGATTATCCGTGTAAGAGGATGAGATGGCTTATTGGAAGGATTTGCATTTTAATTGAAAAGTTGTTAGCTCTATTATCACAATTAAGGTCCATGGAGAATGATCCTATTATGCCACAAAATAAAAGTTTCACTTAAGCCCTTTCTATTGTAGCCTAATGAAACAGCTTTTTTTGCAGCTTCTGTGGGCATGTCTGAGGGTTTACGGGGGACGGAAAGGTGGAAATCGTGAAGACACTAACCACTATCCTTCAATCCTCGTTGGATATCGGACTATTCCCAAAGTGTTGTCAATGTTGCTCCCTGTTTATCGAAAGGTACATGGATAAACCTTGCAACTACCGATCAATGAAAGAGTTGTTAGTGAAACGTTGTGTTATATCAGGGACTCAATAATTTGGGGCAAAATGAGTTTGTTGATTCGAAGCCATGGGTTTATAAATAACAACCAGAAGAGACACATTAATGAAAAAAAAATGCCTCTGACTAACTCGATTGGCATTGGTGATGATGTATCAGGTAGGGTTGATGATGAAAGTATGTTTTTTGTTAACTATACGGACAAAGTATGATCACGTGCCAATTACTATTTTTGTTGCGAAACAGTGACAGATGGTTCAGCAACACAAGAACAATTGCCTGAATGCTACAGTTTATAATACTAGATGCTACACGCTCAAATTTGCTACTTCCTCCAGGGAATTATCTTGGAACATAAAAACATTTGAAGCTATTTATTTCTTCAGGGAACACCTAGAATGCCAGTGCTATGTTGTTTGCTTTATAACTTCTCAGTTCCAGCCACCGCACTGTTAACACGTTCAATTAATATGTATTTGGGCGACTAATTCCCTTGTTCTCTTTTCTCCTCAATATTTCCATGTTAATCCACGATTGGCTATATTTTGTCACAAGGCTCTATGAGGACCACTGTAGATTTTTTTTCAGTTTCAACCAGAAAACCTTTCAGATTACTTTTCCTCATTCAATCCATACCGAGATTAACCTCACTTGCATTCCAGGTGATGAATCTTCAGTATAGAATTTTCGCTGCTCACTGCAAAAGACTATGTAAGTGTCATTAAATGGTTAATTTCTCACAGTGTACTCTCGACGGTACCTGTCCCAGCTGCAGCTAAACAATCTAATAAAATAGGCAGATTAATAGAAAACAGAGATTCACACAAAACTGCACACATCTCCGAGGGCATCTTCAGGTGACTTCTCAACCATTACTTTGGTTTATGTATCCTTAAATGGAAAATGTTTCACTGATATGAACGAATACAAAGATCTTAATGACCATCAGTCAACATCGATTATGCTTGAACTCATTTAGCTCTAATTCTTAAAAAAAAAATTATCGACCATCAGAGCTGAGTGAAGTGATGGTAACCATCATTTCTACACAAAAACGGCCAAGGAGAAGTCATCCATTGTTTAACACCTGCCGATTTATGACTCTTACCTTTCTAATCCGGCCTGTTAAATTTGGCCGGAGGGGAAACAAAGCCTCTTTCATATAACAGCTTGTTCTGGTCTGGAGTGCACTCTCTGGAATTGTGTTGGAGGCATGTTCAATCAAGGCATTCGAACGTGCGTTAGATGAGTATTTGAATAGAAACAATGAGTAGGGTTATGGGAAAAGGTCGGCAGGATGGCACTGAACAATAATACTCATTCGGACAGCCGGTGCGGTCACGATGGGCAGAATGGCCTCCTTCTGCACCATTGCAATTCCGTCATTCTGTGAGTCTGAATTTACCTTCATGCGTCAAATAATTTGATGGTGAGAGCAATTTATTGTATGCACTTCAATGTTGTGCGTTAAATCTGGCGTGGGGGAGACAGGGTGGGCTTGGTAAATGCGGGGGGTGGGGGTAGGGTGGGATGAGGACAGTCAGATATTCCTTTCTGACAGAGTGCCGCATTGTCAGAGGGTCAGCACATAGGGAACGTTGCACTGTCAGAGGGGCAGTTCAGAGGGAGCTCTGCACTGTCTGAGGGTCAGAGCTGAGGGACTGTTGCGTTACCAAACTATGAGCACTGAGTTAGCATGGAGCTGTCAGATATTCAGCATACAGGGAATGCCGCATTGTAGGTGGGTAGGTACTGAAGGACCAGTGCATTGTCGGAGAATCAGTACTGATGGTGTGCTGCGCTGTCAGAAGGCCAGTGCTGAGTAAAAAGCCAGGTTTATCACCTTTCCTCCCTCTGTCTAACTGCTATATCACATTGGCGGAGCCCCGCAGCTGGTGTGCTTGGTATAACAGCCTTCCGCAATCGTGATCCTGGAATTTCACCCACACTCACACGTTGTACTTATTATATTTTCCCACTTCCCTGGTGCACTTGAAACAGGTACATTCCCCCACTGTAGCTGCAATACTACCTTCCTGCCCTGGTGTGCCTGGAATTAACCCAACCTCATGTACTTTTATTATCCCTCCCCATGCCATCAATAGACATAATCCCTCCTTGCTGCTGCTGCTTTTGTTGATGGCCTGATTCCTATCACAATCAAGGATTTGCGGGACCACGCTCCCCTTCCCTCTGTTCTCCAGTCTGTATGGGTCTCTGTGCCACACTGGCAATTAACAGCTTATGGAACGGACTCTCTCCGTTTGCTCTGTCACCATAATGGCCACGCCACCCCACAATCTGCCCTCTCTCTGATGTCAGTCCAGCAAACATCCCCTCGGCCAATGGAAAGCAACATAAAATAGAAATATAATGGACATACTCAGTCACCCCATGTTCAAATTCACGGGTGGATTAAAGAATTGGAGTAAACTGATGTTTCAGCACTTTCTTCAACAGTTCCCTAAACTTAACCAGGGTCATGGCGATAGTCCCAGTGTTTTGCCAGCAACTCAGGAGCCGCAGCATGAAGCCCAATTCCATCCAATTAATCTAGATCAACTTGAACATTTCCCAAGAACGATATCAGGCTTTACATATAAAGCAATATTAACATTGTCCACAACAGGATGAAATTGGCTGAGATAACGGGTCATAAAACCATGGGTTTCCTCTGACTCTCCATCTCTGGGTCTCTGGTAGTCTCCCCACTGCTGTGAGACTGCAGTCTCCTGCGGGCTCTGCTGCTCACTAAAATGCATCTGATGGTGAGAACATTGAGCAGCGGAATTCGGACAAATGGGACACGGGGAGTACAAATTAAGTGGGGTGATGGTGTAGAGGGATTATCGCTCGTCTACTAACCCAGAAACCTGGCATCATGCTCTGGGAACAGGCATTCAAATTCAGCCTTGGCAGATGGTGGAATTTGAATTCAATAAAAATCTGGATTAAAAAGCACAGTGGTGACGATGGAACCATTATCGAATTTTGCAAAATCCCACCTAGTTCAATAATGCCCTTCAGAGAAGTTAATCTGCTGTGCAACATGTGCCTCCAGAACCACAGCAATGTGGTTGACTCTTAACTACACTCTGAACAAGGGTAATTCTGGATGTGGCACTAAATGCCAGCCTAGCCAGCGACGGCATCGTTCTATGAATGAATAAAACAAGAATGTGATGGAGGAACTCGACAGCTGCCCAGACGGGAGAAGATTTTGGAAAGCTTGCCATGCAGTCAGCATCACGATGAAGCAGTCTGGAAAGAGTATACAGCAGATATTTTGAGACTAAGAATAGTGACACCAGAAACAGCGGGAGAGAGCAATGGAGGGATCATAACCAGTGTGAGTGCGGGGATGCATGAAAAAGTGACGTCAGCGCAAATGTGAGAGCTGATTGGTGAGTCACGGGGAAGAGTTTTCCCCAGGTTAAGCTAAGGAAAGGTAAGAATTCATTTTTTTAATTTAAGGTACATAAATAATTTATCGTTTCTTTTTTTCTCTATTTAACTTAAAGAAATTAAAGGGTGATTTTCTCCAACTAGAGGCATGGCAGGGCAGCTCAGTCCCATGTTATGTCCCGCATGCACCATGTGGGAAGTCTTAGATGCTCTTTCCTTTCTGACTGACCGCATGTGCAAAAGTGCCATCAACTGAAGCTACATGAGCTCTGAGATTCGGAGCTGGAGAGGCAGCTGGAGGGACTGAAGCACATTGGAAAGGCTAAGTGTTTGGTGAGTAGAAAACCTTTAGGCATTGTGACCCCACAGCATATGAAAATACAAACAGAGCTGGATTGGTAATCATCAGTCAGAAGACATGTGTCAGGTAGTAACGAAATCCCGAGGGCACATGTCGCTCGAGAACCTTGTTTCTGTGTTGGAAAATGGTGAGAGTAACTGTTCGAATGGGGAGTGCTTCCACGCACATGGCACTGAGTGGCTCATCTGAACAACAGGGAAGGAAAAAGAGGGGAAGGACAATGGGTGGAGAAGGGTCCATAATAATGCGAACATACAACCTTTATTTAGGCCATTGATGTGACACCGGGATGGTATGTTGCCTCCCTGGTGCCCGGATCAGGATGTCATAGTAGGGCTGAAGAGCATTCTAAAGTGGGAGGGCAAACAGACAGAAATCATGGTACTAATGTCTACCAACGACATGGCTAGAAAGAGAGATGAGGTCCTACAAACAGAATATAGGGATCCAGGAAGCAGATTAAAGAACAGGACATCAAAGGTAGAGATCACGTGGCTTCTTCCAGTGCCATACACTGGTGATTATAGAAGTATGGTGTTAGTCCAGATGAATACCTGTCTGGATAGATGGTGCAGGAGAGAGGGCTTTCGATTTCTCGTATTTTCGGACGGTTCCTGGGGTAATAGGGACCTGTACAAGGGACAGAGTTAGCATCTGAACTGCAATGGAACCAAAATCCTTTTGGGGAGGTTTCCTGGTGATGTTGGTGAGGACTTAAACTAACCTGGCAGGGGGGTGGTATCCTGAGAGGTGGTTTAGCAGGGGGAGTTGCACAGCCAAAATTAGAAGAGAGAGCAAGTGACTCTTGAAGGCAGAGAACTTCTAGGCCAGTTAAGGCAGAAGCGAGGTTGGCAAGGTTGGATGGCATTTATTTTAATGCAAGGAGTCTGGCAAAGAGGGCAGAGTTGAGGGCAGTAACTAACACAATGAAGTACGATGTCCTTGCTGCCATAGGGATATGGCTGAGGGAGGGGCATCATTTGCTGCTCAATATCCCATGGTAGAGGGTCTTCAGGCGAGGCAAGGAAGGAGGTAAAAGAGGACGGTATTTCGCAATATTGATCAGGGAATCAGCGACAGCAGAAAGGAGGAATGACATTCTAGAAGGATCCTCAAATAAAGCCATATGGTATGGACGGAAAATACAAAAAAAAAATCATATTGCTGGGAGTGTACTACAGGCCGCCAAACATTCAGAGAGACATGGAAGAGAAGATATACAGGCAAATTTCAGAGCGGTGTAAATAAAATAGGGTAGTAATAGCAGGAGATTTCAATTTCCCCAACATTAACTGGCTTAGTCATAGTCTGTTAGGTTTAGAGGGAGAGGAATTCATACACTGCACCCAGGAGAGCTTTTTAAGCCAGTACAACGAAGGTCCCACAAAGGAGGGGGCGGTCCTGGACTTAATTTTAGGGAATGAAGCCGGGCATGTGGCAGAGGTATCAGTGCGGGATTGTTTTGTGCATACTGATCATAACTCCATTAGATTAAAGTTGTTTTGGAAAACGACAAGAGTGTGCCAGAAATCAGAGGTGTAAATTGAAGAAAGGCCGATTTTAAGAAGATCAGAGATGATTTTACCAGTGTGGGCTGGGAGCCGCTTATTTTAAGTAAATCTGCTCCAGAGCAGTGTGACTCACTCAAAATGGAAATAGGGAGAGTTCAGGGCCAGCATATTCCAGAAAAGATAAAGGGCAGGACCAATAACTCCAGGGAAACCTGGGTCTCGAGGGAGATACAGAATTGGATAAAGAGAAAATGATCCACTTATGACAGTGACCGAGAGCTCAAAAGAGCGGAAGCCCTCGAGGACAAGAGAGTGCATAGGGGGTAACTTAGTAAGGAAATTAGGAGAGCAAAAA
Source organism: Carcharodon carcharias (assembly GCF_017639515.1). NCBI lineage: Eukaryota > Metazoa > Chordata > Chondrichthyes > Lamniformes > Lamnidae > Carcharodon > Carcharodon carcharias. Next base: position 1,574,337 of record NW_024470775.1, read on the forward strand.
GGGGGTATGAAAAATCATTGGCAGGTAAAATAACGAAAAATACAAAGGTATTTTAAAATTTCATTAAGAGTAAGAGGATAGGCAAGGAAATATTAGAACCCATTAAGGACTATGGTGGAAATTTGTATGTGGAGCTGGAAGACGTAGGTCAGTTTCTAAATTAATGACTTTTATTAGTGTGCACAAGTGTGAGGGAAGATAGAGATCATGCAGAAGGGCTGCGAGACAATTAAATAAATTAGCACAGAAAGGGAAGAAGTTCCAAGCAGTCTGGCAGGCTTAGAATAGTATGAATCTCCAAGACCAGATGAAATTGCTCCCACTCTGTTGAGTGAGGCAAGCGAGGAGATAACAGGGGCACTGGCAATAAGTTTCAACACCTCTCTGATCACAGAAGAGTTGCCAGAGGAGCCAATGTGGCACCGTTATTCAAGAAGGGAGGAAGGGATTTACTAGAGAACTAGAGGCCAGTCAGTCTAACATCAGTGGGGAAATTATTGGATGTAATTCTGAGGGTGATTCTTCTTCTACAGTTGTAGAGTCAGCCAGTCAGCTTGGGTTGGTTAAGGATATGTAATGCCTGATCAATTTGATTGAATTTTACGAAGAGGTGTCTAGGTGTGTAGATTATGGCAATGCATTTGACGTAGTCTACTTGGACTTCAGCAAGGCATTTGATAAGGTCAGTCGACTGATAACGAAGGCAAGAGCCCGTGGGATCCAACGCAGTTTGGCTTATTGGGTCCAGAATCTGGCAGGAAGCAGATGGTAATGGTCGAGGAGGTTTTTTGTGACTTGATGCCTGTGTCCAGTGGGGTTCCACACGGGTCGTTTTAGTGTCTCACGCTGTTTGTGGTATATATAAAAGATTTAGATTTGAATTTGTGTGTGTGTGTGTGTGTGTGTGTGTGTGTGTGTGGGGGGGGGTGGTGGGTGGGGAGTGTCAGGTGGGGCGGTGGGTGCGGAGGGGCGTTGATCAGTAAGTTTGCAGATGGCTCAAAAATTGGTGGGGTGGTAAATAGTATGAAGGATAGCCTTAGATTACAGGAGCATATAGACAGGCTGATCAGATGGGCTGATCATTGGCAAATGTAATTTAATTCAGATAAGGGTGAGGTGATGCACTTGGGCAGGATAAAAACGACACGGGTATATGATGAATGTCAGGAAGCTGGGAAGTACCGCGGATCAGAGGGATCATGGTGTGCATGTCCACCGGTCTCTTAATGTAGTTGGAGATGAAGATAACTTGATTAAGAAACATATGGGATACCTGCCTTAATTAGACGAGGCATAGAATATAAGAGCAGGGAGGTTATGCTGAACTATACAAAACACCGGTTAGGCCACATCTAGTGAATTGTGTGCAGTCTGGAATCCGCATTATATTAAGAACGTGTTGGCATGAGAGAGAGAGTGCAGAGGAGATTTACCACCATGTTGCCTGTGATGGACATTTTTAGTTATGAGGGGAGATTGGATAAGCTAGGATTACTTTCGCTGGAGCGGAGATCATTGAGAGGGGACATTATTGACGTGTAGAAAACCATGAGGGGCATAGATACGGTAGATAAGATGAAAATTTTCCCGTTGGTGGAGGGACCAATAACCAGAGGGCCTGGATTTAATGTAAGGGGCAGGAGGTTCAGAGGGAATTTGAGTAAGAATTATTTAACCCCGAGGGTGGTGAGCATTTGGAACTCATTGCCTGAAAGGGTGTTGGAGGCAGAAACCTTCATCACATTTCAGTAGTAATGGATGTGCATTTGTGATACCCTGGCATACAAGGCTATGGATCTATTGCTGCAAATTGGGATTAGAATAGTTAGGTACTTATTTGACCAGCGCAGACTCGATGGGCCGACTTTTCTCTGCTGCAGACCACTTTGACTCTATTACTCTATGTCTGAAATTCTAATATTACAAAACAAAGTCATGGGTTGTTCATCGGCAAATAAGAATCGGATAACAAGAAATATCAGAAAAAATTGTTTAAACAGCTCAGCACAGTCATTCTTCTCAGAGCCATTTTCAGGGTGCAGTATTTACTTTCCAGTTTCTGGAAACACATGGTCACAAACCGATCAAATGTGAAAGTCACTGAAACACAAACAACGGCCAGTGGCTGCATAAAGCAGGGCCGCATGGGTATGACACAGACCCATGGCCCACAGGAAAGGAAACCATTCCCAATAAACAATCAGAATACTTGTAAATAACCAGGATCAGTTTGCCTGAAGGCGCTGAAATTTTCCACTATGTTGCTGCGTCCAGTGCCGTACTGAAACTATTGTACATGCAATAATAGAATGAAATGTCTCTGATATGGTGGAAGAGAGTAGAGATTAAATGGCAATAACTATGTTACTTAAATTGCTGAACTCGGACGTTAGTCATTATCCTATCCCCCTGGGATTCTTGAACTGGTATAAAAACTTTGCAATCGCCAAAACAATTGTAATTTTGATGAAGAAGAAATAATTCGGTTCGACATGGTTTATAGAATTAATAGCCATATACAGTGAGACTTACCAGGGATGCCAATAATAGCAAGGATGGGATAGTAACCCGCCTGAATCACCTGCAGTGCCAGATAGATCCGGTTTTCCACTGACATCCAATCATAATATGTAGTAAGTTCATAAAGCGCCTCCAATGAGCTCCTACTCATTCTTGTAACATTCCAGTCTATTGTTCTCAGATCCTGATCCATTGTCGGAACGTCCCAATGTTTCTCAGACGCTGATATCCTCTCTCCCTGTCTTATAACGGCCGGTCCTTGTTCCTCACGGAGCTGATACCCTCGTTGACAATATGAGGTAGCACATTGAAGCTAATCCCTTATTAACAAGAGTGGAAAGCCCCCTAGTGAGATATTTAGGAGACTGACATTAATTACAGCCACTGAACAAACCAGCTCATTTAACCCATTCAGTCCAATTGTATTTGCTCTACACTAAACTGGAACAGTTAGCTGTTCTGGCTGGAATGTAAGAGGGTTTCTGAGGGATGGAATATTGTTAAGATAAGAGTGTGAAGCAGAACATCGGGCAAATGTAGGGGTTGTTTAGTAAAAACATCGGGTGGACATAAGCAAGTCTCTGAAGGTAAGAGGGCAAGTCTTTTAGAGTATTAAAATTGTAATATATTTTTATTGATAAACAGAATCAGAGTTTACAAAAGTAATAAAATCAGACAACATAGGTGAAAATCCTGCTGAAGCCTCAGCTGAGGCATTTAAGGAAGGATTTGCGGGCCTTGGAGAGGTTGCAGAGGAATGTTACTGGAATTGGAACAGAGATGAGGGGCTTGAGTTATGTGGAGAGACTCCAGAAGCTGGGATTGTTTTCCTTAGAGCAAACAATGCAAAGCGGAGGTTTAATGGAGACGTTTAAAATCACATTTTCTTTTTGATAGTGTAAATAACGAGAAACTGATGATACTGGAAAATCGGTCAGTAATCAGCACAGGGAGTTTTAAAGTGGTTGACAAGGAAACAGAGAGCGGTTGAAGAGTCCTTAGTACAAAGAAACTTCGAATGTTCCTCCTGAAAGGCTAGCGAATGCAAATAAACATTTAACTGTGAAAATAGAATTGGATGAGCACAGGCTGGGGATATTTGCACAGCTAATGGAGGGGCGGAGAGAAGGGTTGTCAAGATAGGTCTGGCAAAGAGTGGTAACGGACACGATGGGCCACATAAGCGTCTTCCTCAAATGTATGATACTTTGGCTCTGTTCAAGCAGAGGCCATGGGGTGCGAATATCATGTTTACGGATGATGTTTACCACAATCATCGAGAAAGAGGCTGATCAGAATTGTATGCTGATGGATGCAAGAGAGGAAACACACACACTCAGTCCCTCTCAGGAAATCGTCTCAAGAGCTCCTCTGAGAAACTCCTCTCCGGAACTCCTGTCAGGAACCTCCTCATGTCATCCCGTTCATTGAATACTTCCTTCTCAAATTACTCCTTCCAAAGTGTATCACCTCACACTTTTCAGGGTTAAATTCCATTTGCCAAATCGCTGTCCATTCGGCCACCCCGTCTATATCTTCCTGTAACCCAAGACTTTCAACCTCACTGTTGACCACATGGCCAATCTTTGTGTCATCCGGAAACTTACTATTCCTCGTCATCTTTTCAGCCATTATCACAGGAATTCCTCTCAGGAACTACTCTCAGGAGCTCCACCCAGGATGCACTCTCCGGAACTCCACTCAGGAACTCCTCTCAGGAACGCATCTCAGGAAATCCTCTCAGGAACACCTCTCAGTAACTCATTTCATGATCTCCATTCAGAACCTCCTCTCAGGAGCTCCACTCAGGAACTCCACACTGGAAGTCCTCTCAGGAACCACTCTCAAGAACCCCTCTCAGGATCTCGTCTCAGAATCCACTCTCAGGAATCATCCACAGGATCTTCTCGAAGGATTCCCTGTCATGAAAGCATCTCAATAAGTTCCCTCACGAAATTCTCGGTGAAACAAGTCTTATGTCGCGCTGTCATGACCTCCTCTCAGGAATTATCAGAGGAATTCCATTCAGTAACAATTCTCAACAAGCCAGATCAGGAACTGCTATCAGGGAAGCTTTTCGGAAACCACGCTCAGTAATTCCTGTGAGGAACTCCACTCAGGAACCGCTCTCAGGAACTCATCTCAGTAACTGCTCTCTGGAACACGTCTCAGGAACTCCTCTCGGCAACTCCAATCTGGATCTCCTCTCAGGAATTTGTCCCAGTAGCCCGTCTCAGGCACTCCTATCTGGAAATCCACAGAGGAACCCCTCCCAGGAACTCCGCTCAGCAACACCTCTCAGAAATTCCTCTCAGGAATACTTTTCAGGAAATCAGCTCAGGAACGACTCCCAGGAACCCCTCTCATCATCTCCACTTGGAAACTCCTCTCAGTTCCCCCTATCAGCAACCCCTCTCAGGAATCCCTCTCAGTAACCCCTCGCATAATTCCTTTCATAAACGCCTCCCACAAAATCCACTCAGGATTTCCTCTCAGGATCTCCTCTCTGGATTTCCTCTCAGGATTTCCTCTCAATAATTCAACTCAGGAACGCCATTCAGGTTCTCCTCTCAGGAACCTCTCCCAGAAGCGGCTCTCACAATCTCCTGTCAGGAAATACTCTCCGAAACCCTCACAGGCACTCCTCTCATTAACTACCCTCAGAAACACATCTCAGGAACTCCACTCAGGAACCCCTCTCAGGAACTCCTCTCAGGATCTCCTCTCATTAAACCCTCTCAGCAACTCTCCTCAGGAGCCACTCTCAGAAACTGCTCTCAGGAACCCCTCTCAAGGTCCCCTCTCAGGAATTCCTCTCAGGAACCCCTCTCAGGAACCCCACTCAGGAACCCCACTCAGGAACCCCACTCAGGAACCCCACTCAGGAACCCCACTCAGGAACTCCACTCAGGAACTCCACTCAGGAACTCCACTCAGGAACTCCACTCAGGAACTCCACTCAGGAACTCCACTCAGGAACTCCACTCAGGAACTCCACTCAGGAACTCCACTCAGGAACTCCACTCAGGAACTCCACTCAGGAACTCCACTCAGGAACCGCTCTCAGGAACTCCACTCAGGAACTCCACTCAGGAACTCCACTCAGGAACTCCACTCAGGAACTCCACTCAGGAACTCCACTCAGGAACTCCACTCAGGAACTCCACTCAGGAACTCCACTCAGGAACCCCTCTCAGGAACTCCACTCAGGAACTCCACTAAGGAACTCCTCTCAGGGATTGCTCTCACGATCTCCTCTCAGGATGTCCTCTCAGTTATCCCTTTCACTTATAAATCTAAGGCACACCTCTCAGGAACTCCTCACATAATCTCCTCTCAGGAACTCCTCACAGAAACTCGTCTCAGAAACCCCTCTCATGGCACTCCTCTCAGGAATCCCTCTCAGGATTTCCTCTCAGGAAATCCTCTCAGGAACCCCTCTCAGGATCTCCTCTCAGGAAATCCACTCTGGAACTCCTCTCAGGAGCCCCTCTCGGTAATATCCCTCAGGAGCCCCTCTCAGGATCTCCTCTCAGGAAATCCACTCAGGATCTCCTCTTAGGAAATCCGCTCAGGAACTCCTCTCCGAAGCCAACCTCAGGAACTCGTCTCAAAAGCCAATCTCAGGAACTCATCTCAGGACCTACTCTCAGAAACTCCTCTCTGCAACTGCTCTCATGCACTCCTCACAAGAGCTCCTCACAGGAACTACTCAGAGGAACTGACTCTAAGTAACTCCTCTCAGGAACTCATCTCAGGAACGCCTACCAGGAACTCCTCACTAGAACCCTCTCAGTAACTCCCCTCAGTGACTCCGCTCAGGAAATACTCTCCGGATCACCTCTCAGGAACCTCTCTCAGTAACCCCTGTCAGGGACTGCTCTTAAGAAGACCTATCAGAATCTCCTCTCAGGAGCCCCTCTCAGGATCTCCTCCCAGAAAATACACTCAGCAACTCCACTCAGGAGCCAATCTCAGCAACTCATCTCAGGATCTACTCTCAGAAACTCCTCTCAGCAATAGCTCTCATGAACTCCATTCAGGAACTGCTCTCAGGACTGCCTCTCAGAAACTCCTCACTGGAAGCCTATCGGTAACTCCCCTCAGTGACTCCTCTCCAGAAAGCCTCTCATGGTCACCTCTCAGGAACCCCGGCCAGGAACTTCTCTCAAAAACACCTCTCAGGTACTTCTGTCAGGAATTTTTTTCAGGATGCCTTCTCTGTAAATACTGTCAGGAATTCCTCCCAGGAACCCCTCTCTGGAAAACCTTTCAGGAACTGCTCTCTGGAACCCCTGTCAGGAAATCATCTCAGAATCCCCTCTCAGAACTCCTCTCTCAACAACTCCTACCAGGAACTCGCCTCAGGAACTCTCCTCATGAACTCCTCTCAGGAACACCCCTATGGAACGCCCCTCATGTACTCCTTACAGGAACACTTCTCAGTAACGGCTCTCAGGAACTCCACTGAGTAAGTCCTCTCAGGGATACCTCTCAGTAACTCGCCTCAGTAATCCTTCTCAGGAACCCCTCTCAGGATCTTCTCACAGCAAACCCCTCTTAGGAACTCCTCTGAGGAAGTCTCTTGGTAGCTCCTCTCAGGAACCCCACTCAGGAGCCTCTCTCAGGATCTCCTCTCAGGAACCCCTCACCGAACTCCTCTCAGTAAGTACTCTTGGGAACACCTCTCAGGATCTCCGCTCAGAAACGTCTCTCAGGATTTCCTCTCAGAAACATTTCCCTTGAACTCCTCTCAGGAACCCCTGTCAGGAACGTCTCTCATCAACCCCTCTCAGGAACTCGGCTCAGGTCCTACTCTCAAAAACTGCTCTTAACCACCGTTCTCATGAACTCCTCTCAGGAACCAATCAGAGGAACCAAGTCTCAGTAACTATTCTCAGGAACGCCTCACAGGAACAATCTTGATAAATCACCTCAGTTACTCCTCTCAGGAACCGCTCTCAGCATCTGCTCTCAGGAACCCGCTCAGGAACCCCAATCAGGAACTCTTGTCAGGAAATTATATCAGGGTCCCTATCTGGATTTGCTCTCAGGAACTCCTTTCAGGAACCCCTCTCAGGAACCCCTCTCAGGAACTGTTCTCAGGAACTGCTCTCAGGAACTGCTCTCAGGAAATTATATCAGGCTCCCTACCTGGATCTGCTCTCAGGAATTCCTTTCAGTAACCCCTCTCAGGACCTCCTGTCAGGAAATTATATCAGGGTCCCTATCTGAATCTGCTCTCAGGAACTCCTTTCAGTAACCCCTCTCAGTAAACCCTCTCAGCAACCCCTCTCAGGAACCCCTGTCAGGAAATTACAGCAGGGTACCCTATCTGAATCTGCTCTCAGGAACTCCTCTCAGGAATCCCTCTCAGGAACTCTTCTCAGGAACCCCTCTCAGGAACTCCTCTCAGGAACCCCTTTCAGGAATTCCTCTCAGGAACTTCTCTCTTGAACTCCTCACAGGAACAACTCTCAGTGCCAACTCTCAATAACCCCTCTCTTTTACTCACCCTTTGTAACTCCTCTCATAACCCCTCTCTGGAACCCCTCTCAGAAACAAATCCCAGTAACGTCTCTCAGTCAGCCTCTAAGGAACACCTCTCAGGAACGCCCCTCAGGATCCCGTCTATAGAACTCCACTCAGGAACTCCTCTCAGTAACTGCTTTCTGGCAATCCTATCATGAACCCCTTCCAGAAACGCCCCTCAGTAGATCCTCTCAGGAACACCTCTCAGGATCAATTCTCAGGAACCCCTCGAATGAAAATCTGTCACGATCTATTTTCAGGAACTCCTCTCAGGAACCCCCTCAGGTGCTTGTCTCAGGAACTCATTTCATGAACCCCTCTCAGGATCTCCTCTGTTTAACCCGTCTCATGAAGCACGCTCAGAATTTCCTCCCAGGAATCCTCTGAGGAATTGCATTCAGTAACACCAATCTGGAACCCCACTCAGGAAATCCTTTCAGTAACGCCTCACAGGAACCACTCTCAAGACTTCCTCTGATGAAACCCACTCAGGAACAAAGAGAAAACAAAGAAAATTACAGCACTGGAAAAGGCCCTTCGGACTTCCAAGCCTGTGCTGATCATATTGCCTGCCAAATTAAAACATTTTGCACAGCCAGGGTCCGTATCCCTCTATTCCCATCCTATCCATGTATTTCTCAAGCTGCCTCTTTAAAACCACTATCGTACCTACATCCACCACCTGCTCTGGCAACGAATTCCAGACACTCACTAAACACTGTGTAAAAAACTTGCCCTGCACAGCTCCTTTTTAGTTTCTCCTCTCACCTTAAATCTATGTCCCCTAGTAATTGACTTTTCCACCCTGTGAAAAAAAACTTCTGACTATCTAATTTGTCCATGCCACTCATAATTTTGTAAACTTCTACCAAGTCGCCCCTCAACCTCCGGAGCTCTACTGACAACAATCCGAGTTTATCCAGCCTTTCCTCATAGCCAATATCCCCAATACGAAGCAATATCCTGGAAAACCTCCTCTGCACCCTCTCCAAAGCCTCCATATCTTTTTGGAATTATGCTGACCAGAATTGTACACAATATTCAAAGTGTGGCCTAATGCAGGTTCTATGCAGCTGCAGCATGACTTCTCAGCTTTTATACTCAATACCCCTGGCGATGAAGGCAAGCATATCATTTGCCTTCCTGACTACCTTATCGACCTGAGTTGTCAGTTTCAATGACCTGTTCACATGTACACCCGGATCCCTCTGCCCGTAGCTGCATTAAATGGTTCTTCCATTTAATGTGTAATTCCTACGTGTATTAGACCTTCCTAAATGCATTACCCCGAATTTGTCTGGATTAAAATCTATCTCCTCTTTCTCCACGCAAGCCTCCAACTGATCTATAGCCCGTTGTATCCTTTGTAATCCACTTCCAAATCTGCAAATCCTCCAAACGTCTTGTCGTCTGCAAACTTACTAATCAGTCCAGTTACATTTTCCTCCAAATTATTTATGTATACTACAAACAGGAAAGGTCTCAGCACTGATCCCTGTGGAACTCCACTTTTCACAGCGCTACATTGAGAAAAGCGTCCTTCCACCGCTACCCTCTGTCTTCTATGACTAAGGCAATTCTGTTTGCATGTTGCGAGCTCACCTCTGATCCTGTGCGACTTTACCTTTTGTATCAGTCTGGCATCAGGGACCTTGTCAAAGGCCAAATGGAAATCCATGTATGCAAGGTTCCTGAAATTTGCCATACCTATCGTTCTTCATGCCAGTCCGGAATTCTTATCAACTGAAGTTTGAAAGCCGCCCACATGTCAGTTTTTGATTTGTCCTCAAACATCCGCCTCCAGTCTAGGTTCCTCAGTTCCTGCCTAATATTGTTCTAATTAGCCTTGCCCCAATTATGCACCTTTACCCGAGGACTCCTGCTATCCTTATACACCTGTACCTTCAAAATTACTGAATTATGGTCATTTTTCTGGAAATGCTCCCCTACTGAAGCTTCGATCACCTGGCCGGGTTCGTTTCCTTATACCAGGTCTGATATTGCCCCCTCCCTAGTTGGACTATCTACATATTATCTCAGGAAGCCCTTTACATTCTCAGGCTGCACATTACAAATTCTGCACCAGCCAATCACCCAGCGCTGATTGATTCCCAGTCAATATATGGAAAGTTAAAATCACCCACCACAACAGCCCTATTGCTTTTATATCTTTCCAAGATCTGCCAAACTGTGCCTCAATTTCCCATCGGCAATTGGGAGGCCTATAGTAAACCCCCAATATTGTGACTGCACCCTTCTTTTTCCTTAGCTCCAACCATGTTGCTTCACTGCATCAGCCCTCCCAGGTGTCCTCCTTCCATACAGCTGTGATATTCTCCTTAACCAGCAGTGCAACTACCCCACCTCTTCTACATCCAATTCTATTCTGCCTGAAACATCTAAAGCTGGAACATTTATCTACCAAGCCTGTCCATCCTTCATCCAAGTCTCTGTAAAGCAATAACAACATAGCCTCATTTACTAATCCAAGCCCTAAGCTCAACTGCCTTGCCTGTTACACTTCTCACATTGAAACAAATGCTTTTTTCAGTCCCCCAGTCCACTGTGTTCAGAAGTTTATCAATGCCTGGTGTTCCTCTTAGTCCTACTGGCCATATTCAATAGTTCCAAATCATTTATTTCACCGGTTGAACAATTGCTCTGGTTCCCAACATTTTCTGCCAAACATAGTGACCTCACAGACATTTAGAGGTTGTCCTTTTCCTGTTCCTGATATGTGATGTGCAGCATTTAAATCTGCACCACACTGTGCCTGCCTGCAAAGACAACCATATTATTGACAAAGTCCCCATAGTGTGGGTGGGGGGAGGTGAAAAACTATCCTGCACCCTGGTGTTAACTCACAGAACCGGCCATTGAAGAACCGTAGAGTAGGAACAGGAGAACGCTAAACGCACCACGTATTTTTTAAAAAGTGGTGGGTTTTTTTTGTTCAGTTTTGTCTTGAATTAATTTAGCACTGAACATGCTAATGTTTGGAACTATTAACCCTTCAAGCTGAGTTTGTTTGACAGAGGCAGAACCTTCAGGCAGAGTTTCAGAAACTGAATTAGCGAATGATACTGATGCTTATTGAGCAGAAGCAAAATAAAGCATCAATGCACTTATGAAAGTCTCATCAATCAACTTGCATCGTGAATTATAATTTACCAAGTAGCTAATAAGAGGAGATAAAGGGAAAAGTATAATTCTCACCAAAACCTTGCAGGACTCAAACTTCAAGCGTTAATGCATCGTCTTTGATGACAAGGAGGAGCTCACTACCACACGGGCAACATAGCGACAAGGTGTCCATCATTTTTTTCCACGCTTTGAATCCCCAATTGTTAATGATGAGTTGGAGCTGCCGCAGGAAAGCGAATGAAATAAAGATAATCCTGCTAACTGGATCCCACTACCTGGTGGGACGTCCTGCCCTAGGAGCCTGAACTCTCCGGCTCGAGAATCGGCCTGTTCATCCACATGAAGACCTAAGGCAGGAAGTGACGATCCCGAGGAGTCATCACTCTCGAATCGAGGGACAGTCGAAGATGAGCACAACTTACTATCCAGCTTGGGGTTGTGACCCAGCTTGGCCACAGAACACTCTGCCCACTCATTAAGTAATTGATATAGATTGTAAATTTGGTGAGACTAGGGATTGATGGGCAACAGGCACCAGACCCACCCTCCCCGAAGCAGACCATCTGTAATTTCAATAATGGGTGAAATTCAGCAATAAAACACTTTGCTTTGACTATGGCCTCAAGTCTGCGTCTTGTCTCTCTCTCTCTCTGTCGGCCTCTCTCTTTTTGTCTGTCTCGGTCTTAGTGAATATGATTTCCAGGATCGTGTGGAATATGAGGCCTGTGTGGGAATCAACCCTGTACACCAGGTGGGATCACCAGACATAGTGGGGGTAATGGGGGACGGTGCAGATCATGACAATATCTGGATCCGCCCAGAACAGAAATGCAGGGAAGTTCTGTTACGAGGGGGAGGTTATGCTAGAACTTTCACACTTTCGCAGATCAGATTGAACACAGAGCTCAGACTAAACACAGAGAGCAGACTGAATACATGGCCCAGATTAAACTCTAAATCGACACTGAACCAGCACTCTAATTGAACACAGAGCTCACACTGAACACAGGGCCCCGATTAAATACAGAGCCAACACTGGTCAAAGAGCCCACACTGAACACAAGAGCTCACATTGACCACAGTGCCCGCACTGAACACAGAGCCAACACTGAACACAGAGCCCATACTGGAAACAGAGTCCACACTGAACACTCAGCCCACAATGACCACGGAGCCCACAAACAACACGGAGCCCACATTCAACACAGAGCCGACACTCAACACAGAGCCCAATCTGAAAAATAGAGCCCACATTGACCACAGAGCTCACATTGACCACAGAGCCCAGACGGAACACGGAGCCCACACTGAACACAGAGGCTACATTCAACACAGAGCCCAATATGAACACAGAGCCCAATATGAACACAGAGCTCACACTGAACATAGAGCTCACACTGAACATAGAGCTCACACTGAACATAGAGCCCACACTGAACATAGAGCCCACACTGAACATAGAGCCCACACTGAACATAGAGCCCACACTGAACATAGAGCCCACACTGAACATAGAGCCCACACTGAACATAGAGCCCACACTGAACATAGAGCCCACATTGAACATAGAGCCCACACTGAACATAGAGCCCACAAGGACCACAGAGCCTACAAGGACCACAGAGCCCACACTGAACACAAATCCCACAATGAAAAGAGAGACCACACTGAAAGGAGAAACCACAATGAACACACAAACCACAGTAAACCTGGAGGCCAGGACAATCTCAGAGTCTGAAATGAACACAGAGCACAAAGTTATCACAGAGCCCATTTTCAAGACATAACCGGCCCTGAACATCTAGCACACACTGAACACAGATCAAACTGAACATCTCGCACAAATTGAAAACAGGGCCCACAATCGACACGGAGCATACACTGAGCGCAGAGATCACAATGAATATCGTGTGCTCACTGAACATAGAGGTCACACTTAACACAGTGCACACAATGAACACCGGGCACACACTGAAATCAGAACCCGCACTAAACAGAGAACCCGAGCTGAACACAGGCCCCACATTGAACACCAAGCCCATAAATGAACACAGAGCCAAAACTGAACACAGTACCCACACTGAAAATAGAGAACATAATGAATACTGATTGATAACGGGGCCCATAGTGAACACAAGGACCTGACTAAACTTAAAATCCACACAAAAACCAGAGCCGACACTGATCAGAGAGCTCCTACTGAGCAGAGAGACTCACTGAACACAGAGCCCACACTGAACAGAGAGCCCACACTACACACAGAGCCCACAGTGAGCAAGAGCCCACACTGAACACAGAGCCCACAATAAACACAGAGCCCAGGCTGAACAGAGAGCTCACACTGGACACAGAGCTCACACTGAACACAGTGCCCGCACTGAACACAGAGCCCACAATAAACACAGAGCCCAGGCTGAACAGAGAGTTCACACTGGATACAGAGCTCACACTGAACACAGTGCCCACACTGAACACAGAGCTCACACTGACCACCGAGACTACAGTGATCACAGAGCCCACACTGAACACAGAGCCCGCAGTGAACACAGAGCCCACACTGAACACAGAGCCCGCAGTGAACACAGAACCAACACTGAACACGGAGCTCACACTGAACACAGAGCTCTCACTGAACACAGCTTAAACTGAACACAGAGATCACACTGAACAAAGAGCCCACCCTGATCACGAAGCCAAAATCTGAACACAGAGGCCACCCTAAAGACAAAGTCCAAATTAAATTCTGAGCCCACGCTAAACAAAAAGGCCACACTGAACACAGATCCCACACTGAACACTGAGCTCACACAAAACACTGAGCTCACAATGAATACAGAACCCACACAACACAGAGCCCACAGTGGACACAGAGTGCAAATTGAACCAGTGCTCTAACTGAGCACGGAGCCAACACTGAACATAAATGCCAAGCTAGACACAGAACCCAAACTGGAAATAAGCCCTGAATGAACTCAGCAAGAACTCAACGCAGTGACAACAATGAGGGCGGAGCGCAAATGATCTTAAAGCCCACGCTGACAACAGCCCACGCTTATAACAGGGCCCGCACCGAACACAGAGCACAGATTGAAAAAGGCCAACACTGAACACATATATCAAACTGTGCACAGAGCACAGCTGGAACACAGGGCCCATGTTGAAACGGGTCCCATATTAAACAGAGAGCTCAAACTGAAGAAATTGCCCACACTGATCACAGGGCCCGCACTGAACACAGATCTCACACTGAACACACGGGGCCCATTCTGAACACAGGTCCCAGTTGAAACACAAGAGCTCACAGTGAATACAGAACCAAACAGAAAACAGGCAAGCTGAACGCAAAGCTCACACTGAACACAGAGCCCATACTGAACACAGAGCCCACACTGAATACATGGCCCAGATTAAACTCTAAGTCCACACTGAACAAGCGCTCTAATTGAACACAGAGCTCACACTTAACACAGAGCTCATACTGAACACGGACCCCAGACTGACGACAGGGACCAGACAAAACACAAAACCCTCACTGACCACAGATCCAACTCTGATCACAGAGTCCAAAACGAAAACAGAGCGCACACTGAACGCAGAGTGCTCACTGAACACATAGGAATCAAACAACATAGCCCAAACTGAACACAGAGCCTACAATGAACACAGAGCCCACACTGAACACAAAACCCTCACTGAACACAGAGCTCACACTGATCACAGAGCCCACACTGAACACAGAGCCCACACTGAACACAGAGCCCACACTGAACACAGAGCCCACACTGAACACAGAGCCCACACTGAACACAGAGCCCACACCAAACACAGAGCCACACTGAACACAAAGCACACTGAACACAGAGCCCACACTGAACACAGAGCCCACACTGAACACAGAGCCCACACTGAACACAGAGCCCACACTGAACACAGAGCCCACACTGAACACAGAGCCCACACTGAACACAGAGCCCACACTGAACACAGAGCCCACACTGAACACAGAGCCCACACTGAACACAGAGCCCACACTGAACACAGAGCCCACACTGAACACAGAGCCCACACTGAACACAAAACCCTCACTGAACACAGAGCCCACACTGAACACAGAGCTCACACTGATCACAGAGCCCACACTGATCACAGAGTTCACATTGTACATAGAGACTACACTGGCCACACAGACCACAGTCAACTTGGAGCCCAGGCCAAGCACAGAGTCTGCACTGAACATAGAACATAAAGTTATCACAGAGCCCATTTTCAAGGCATAACCTGCCCTGAACATCTATCACACACTGAACACAGAGATCACAGTGAATATCTAGCACACTCTAAACACAGAGATCACACTGAACACCGATCACGCACTGAAAACAGAGCACACACTGAACACAGAGCCCGCAAAGAACACAGAGTCGACTCTGAACACATGGCCCACGCAGATCACATGGCCCGCGCTGAACACATGGCTCGCGCTGATCACTGGGCCCGCGCTGATCACTGGGCCCACGCTGATCACTGGGCCCACGCTGATCACTGGGCCTGCGCTGAACACTGGGCCTGCGCTGAACACTGGGCCCGCGCTGAACACTGAGCACACGCTGATCACTGGGCCCGCGCTGAACACTGGGCCCGCGCTGAACACATGGCCCGCGCTGAACACATGGGCCGCGCTGAACACTGGGCACACACTGAACACTGGGCACACACTGAACACATGGCCCGCGCTGAACACATGGCCCGCGCTGAACACTGGGCACACACTGAACACTGGGCACACACTGAACACTGGGCACACACTGAACACTGGGCACACACTGAACACTGGGCACACACTTAACACTGGGAACACGCTGAACACTGGGCCCGCGCTGAACACATGGCCCGCGCTGAACACTGGGCACACACTGAACACTGGGCACACACTGAACACTGGGCACACACTGAACACTGGACACACGCTGAACACTGGGCACACGCTGAACACATGGCCCGCGCTGAACACTGGGCACACGCTGAACACTGGGCACACGCTGAATGTAGGGCCCGTGCTGAACACTGGGCACACGCTGAACGTAGGGCCCGCGGTGAACACATGGCCCGCGCTGAATACATGGCCCGCGCTGAACACATGGCCCGCGCTGAACACATGGCCCGCGCTGAACACATGGCCCGCGCTGAACACTGGGCCCGCGCTGAACACAGGGCCCGCGCTGAACACATCGCGTGCGCTGAACACTGGGCCCGCGCTGAACACTGGGCACATGCTGAACACTGGGCACACGCTGAACACTGGGCCCACACTGAACACTGGGCCCGCGCTGAACACAGGGCCCGCGCTGAACACTGGGCCCGCGCTGAACACTGGGCCCACACTGAACACTGGGCACACGCTGAACACTGGGCACACGCTGAACACTGGGCCAACGCTGAACACAGAGCCCACACTCAACACAGAGCCCAGGTTCAAAATAGGGCCCACACTGTACAATTGGCCATAACTGAAATCCGAGCCCATACTGAACACAGATCCCAGACTCAGGCAGAGGTGAGACTGAACACAGAGGCCACACTCAACACATAGCCCACACTTAACACAGAGCGCACACTCAACAGAGAGCCCACAGTGAATACAGAACCCTCACTGAGCACAGAGCACAGATTAGATACAGAGTCAACACTGAACATAGAGACCAGACTAAACACAGAGCTGATGTTCAACAGTGAGCCCACACAGAACACAGGGACCACACTGAACAGAGCCCACAATGAACACAGGAACCACATTGAACACAGAACACACACTGAATAGATGGCCCATATTAAACTCTAGGACAACACTGAATACAGAGCACACACTGAACACAGAACGCACACTGAACACCGAGACCACACTGAACATAGAGAACACACTGTACTCACTGCCCACAATGAACACAAAATCCACCCTGAACCATTGCTCTAACTGAACACAGAGCCCACACTGAACACAGAGCCAAAAGTGAACACAGAGTCCACAATGATCCAGTTCACTAACTGAACTCCGAACCCACACTGAACACAGTGGCCACACTGAAGACAGAGTCCAAATTGAACCAGTGCTCTGACTGAACACGGAGCCAACCTTGAACACAGATGCCAAACTGGACATAGAAGCCCAGCTGGAAAATAGCCCAGAATGAACTCAGCAAGAACTGACCGCAATGGCAACACTGAGCGCTGAGTGCAAATGATCACAAAGCCCAGGCTGAGACCAGCCCACACTGATAACTGGGCCCACTCCAAACGCAGAGCCCAGATTAAATACAGGGCCGACAATGAACACAGAACCAAAACTGAGCAAAGAGCTCTGACTGAACACAGGGCCCATATTGAAACGCGTCTCATATGAAACACAGAGGTCAACGAAAACAAATAGCCCAAACTGAATGCAGAGCCCGCAATAAACATAGGGCCTATTCTGAAAACATGTCCCAGATTAAACACAGAGGCAACAATGAACGCAGAGCCCACCCTGAGCACAGAGCCTTAACTGAAGGCAGAGCCCACACTAAACACAGAGCCCACACTGAAAACAGAGCCCACACTGAACACAGAGGCCACACGGAAGACATGGCCCAGACAAAACACTAAGACCATAAGACCAAAAGACATAGGAGCAGAAATTAGGCCATTCGACCCAACGAGTCTGCTCCGGCATTCAATCATGGCTGATAAGTTAATCAACTCCATTCTCCCGCCTTCTCTTCATAAGCTTTATCCCCTAACCGATCAAGAACCTATCTATCTGGGTCTTAAGTACGCTCCGTGTCCTGGGCTCAACAGCCTTCAGTGGCAACAAATTCCATAGATTCACCACTCTCTGGCTAAATAAGTTTCTCCTCATCTCTGTTCTAAAATGTCTTCCCTTTATTGTGAGACTGTCCCTTTGCAATCCAGATTTCTGAATTCTCTCCCCATTTAGAAAATAGTCAATGCTTCCAATCTTCTTACCAAAGTGCATGACCTCACAGTTCCCCACTTTGTATTCCATCTGCCACATCATTGCCCATTCTCCTTACCTGTCCAAATCCTTCTGCAGCTTGCCCGCTTCCTCAATACTACCTGTCCCTCCATCTATCTTTGTATCATCTACAAACTTAGCCAAGATGCCCTCTGTTCCTTCATCCAGATCATTAATATTTAAAGTGAAAAGCTGTGGTACCAAAAATGACCCTGCAGAACTCCAGGGGTCACCGGCTGCCATCCTGAGAAGGCCCCTATTATTCCCACTCTCTTCATCCTGCCAGACAGCAAATCTTCTATCCATGCTAGTACCTTGCCTCTAACACCATGGGCTCTTATCTTACTGAGCAGCCTCCTTTGCGGCACCTTGTCAAAGGCCGTCTGGAAGTCCAATAAGATAACATCCATTTGCGCTCCTTTGTCAAAACTACTCGTTACTTCCTCAAAGAATTCTAAAAGATTTGTCAGGCACGACCTCCCCTTCATGAAACCATGCTGAAATTGCCCGGTTTTACCATGTACTTCCAAGCATTCTGAAATCTCATCCTCTCAGATGTGGCATGTTGAAGTACAGAGGCACCCGAGTGTCCCAATGCAGATGCTGGTGAACGGATGATTTTGCATCCTCCAGATCATTAAAAAAATTGTTTCCCATATCTGAATTCTCGCCAAATACCGTTCACCTATCATACCTGTCCTCGTTGACCTGCATTGATTCTTGGTCTCAGAATTACAATTAACCTCAATTTTGTCAAATCACAATATGGCCTTTACTTCCATTTCTATGAAGGACCGCCCAGCCCGACAACGCTGTGAGGCATCTCCACACCTCAGATCATGCGGCAACCAAGGCTTCAATCTCTCCAGCATTGGTGGCCGTGCCTTCAGCTGCCTGTGATAATAGCTCTGGAACTAACTCCCCCAAAATCTCTGCCTTTAACGTGTTTTCTCCTTTCACCCACTTCCATTCTGTTCCCTCCTTTAATTTCACCCTTCCTCTCCCAGGCTTCTCATCTCTCAACATTTCTGCAGTCCAGTAGCTGCTCTACTTCACATCAGTGAAATGTATTTTCGGTATTTCTGACAGCAGTGACTACATTTTAAAAGGACACCATTGTTTTTAGTGTTCTCGGATCTTGAATTTGAAACCCACAATATATACACTTTCATAGAAAAATGGAAAGGATAAACATAAACACGGAAGTAGGCCAGCAAACCCATTGTGAACGTGATTTCAATACTCCTTTGGAGCCCTTCTGCTTCCCTACACCACTTAACGAGAGCATCACCTCTCCATTACTGCTGACCCTACTTCCTGACTCCTGACAATGTTGCACATCTACCAAAGCCCTTCAGTCTCCCTTATTGCTGTTCCCCACTGACTGAAACTCTTTCCAGCCACCTGACCGCCCTTTCCCATGCAGAGGAACTCTCTGCAGCCGTCTCATCTTCTTTCTCCACTCAGTTAATCTCGTCCCAACATTCTAATCATCATTCCCCATCCACTAAAACACGTGCCATTCATCTGATCGCACTCCCCAACCTACTGAAACTCTTCCCAAAATATCTGATCACCCTAACCCACCCGCTGGAATTCTTTTCAGTCCTCGATCTCAGTTCACCGCCGACTGAAACTCCCCCCAGTCCTCTGATCGCCCTCTTCCCAGACCTACACCCTCTGAAACTCTTTTCACCCCTTTGATCGCCCTTAGACACCCAAATAAAACCTTCCCAACACTCTGGTCTCACTTTGTCACACATTGACGCGAGTCCCCAACAAATGAAAATCTTTCCCATTGCTTTGACTCACTCACCGCACTCTGTTCAACTTCAACATCCTGGAAAATATGTATCATCTGCCGAAACGTGTTTCCACGCTGTAAGTGTTTTGTTTAAGTTTCCCTGACACGCTAAAAAATTCTGTTTCAAAACAGAGCAAGTGCATTTGTCTACCCTGTGCGAGGATGGATCCGCTGGTAGAGCCTCGGTTTGAAAACTGAGGGCCCAGGTTTCCCAAAACTGTCTGAATGCTGCTTCCTGCAAAACTCAGTCAATTCCCGTGAAGACATGTAAAATGAGAAATTGCCATTCAGTTATGCTTCTCCCTCAAAGGAAATGATGGAGATTCTTCTTGAACCTGCAAACATGTCCAGGCTATCAACATTTCGGCAATTACGATCGTTTTATTCTTGACTAACAACAGAACCAAATGGTGTTTGACTTGGCAGGGCAAGAACATGAGGGCACAATCATACCAATCATGTTATTATTAAATGAGTTAACAGGAAAATGGGCCGAATGGCCGACTATTGCACCGAATTCCTAAGTCCTAGACACTTCCCCGTGCGCTCAAATACTGAACCTCCCTTCGTGCCCCTTCCCAATCCCGTAAACAATTCCCCAATTCTGACCCCCTTTCACCATACACTTCAAAACCTCCAGCACTTTCTCTGCACCCTGATATTTGTGAGGTATCTTAGTCCGTGAATGTTCAGAGTGCTGACACCCTGAGACACCTGTTTTATATCGGTCGGCTTCTGAATGTGTTGTTCTGAAATTTCAGAGGTTCCCTTCAGTGAACTCCTCATCCCATTCAGTGTAATTCCCACATCTTCATCCAGCCTCATAACGTCCTCAATCACCTTGTCATGAGACATCCTTATCTCCAAGTGAAACTAGACACAGGCAATAAGATATGATTAATGCAATAAGTTTTATTTCAGAGAGACGCCCTTTATTCAGACAGTAGTAATACAGGGTCAAGGGTCACTAATATCAACAATCAAGATGAGATTGCACCTAATTTCTAAAGCCTAGACACTTCCCTGTGTGCCTAAATACTGAACCTCCCTTCGTGCCCCTTCCCCATCACGGAAACAATTCCTCAATTCTGACCCCCTTTCACCGGCCACTTCAAAACCCTGAGCGCCTTCTCTGCACCCTAATATTTGTGAGATAATTTAGTCCGTGAACGTTCAGCGTGGTGACACCCTGAGACAACTGTTTTATCTTGCTCAGCTTCTGAATGTGTTGTTCTGAAATTTCACAGGTTCCCTACAGTGAACACCTCATCACATTCCATCTAATTGCCATATCTTCATCCAGCCTCATAACGTTCTCAATCACCTTGTCATGAGACATCCTTATCTCTAAGTGAAACTAGACACAGGCAATAAGATGTGATTACTGCAATAAGTTTTATTTCAGAGAGCAGCCCATTATTCAGATAGTAGTAATACAGGGTCAAGGGTCACTGATTTAAACAATCAAACAGAGCTTGTTTCCAATTAACGAAGATATCATTCACTAAGACCTTGCAGAATACATGATGCCAGAAATCCATCACTGGATGTTACCGTTTTGGTCTGGAGCAAACCATCATGTTCTTTTCACGGAAGGCAAAACGATCATTGCTTCCAGACATCCAAATCCTATAACTTCCTCCGTCCACACTGCAGAAACATGGCAACCCTGTAAACCGAAATAAAGTAGGAAAGTGCATCTATTTAATTAGAGCCCACACTTCCCTCCCTCCCCTGGATCTTTACAGACACGCGCTTTGCATGAAAGTTATTCCAAGATGTTTTTCACAGTGGGAGCACGACCACACTCACAATCTGTGACCAGAGATGGCGAAATGAAAGCTACAACATTTAAATCGAGCCAATTCCTGTCATTGAACGGTCCAAAGATTTTATGAGACCATCGGTATTTTCCGAAGTTCTGAGATTGTTTTATGGAAAGCACCGCAGCCAACCAGCTTTCAGCAAACTCCCACGAACGGAGACTGACATTAGACAGTCTGAGGAAACTCAGGTCATGTTGAGAGAGTGGTGTTCTTCCAGGACACCACAGAGATCTGCCAGATGTTCAAATCATTTGTCTGACATACTCTTTCTGATGAAGAGGTGGACTGGATCTCTATTATATGTTTCATCCAAACATTGACACATCCAACAGTGCAGCACGCTCCCAGCACACTGTCCACACATATAATCTGCACTTTCGCACTTCACAGCAGGTAGCAGTGACCGCGGGCGCTTACTGGGTTCTACCCCTATGTGGTGCTTGTGTGCAAGACCAACACTAGAGTCTCGTTTGCAGGTCATTCGTCCGCTTGTGATCCACCAGCCGGCGCTGCACCTTTCTTGGTGCTGTGTTCAGATCAGCTCCCAACAACCGCCATTCCCTCTATTCCCTCCAGCTGCTCAACTAGTGGCTAAACATTCAGTGAATTAACCTGTAGAACTGTTTAACGATAAATTTTTCAGCCTCACGCAGAATCATCTTAATTCATCAGATTAAACATGAACTTAAAACATGAAATTGAAAAAAATCGAACAATACGAAAACTGGCTAAAAAGTGATCAGAGAAATTTAGAACTATATACCTCTGTGGCTCAGTGGGGACATCCCTCCAACAATGGGACTGGGCTGAAAAGGCATTAAAACTGCTATCAGCAAGATGAGATTTTTCATCATTTTCAGTGGATTTGTTCAGAGATATTATCAGAATGCTGGACTTGAAGTGTTCTATTCCAATTTCCAAGGGAGGAACTGAAAGAATCATTATTAGTAGATAAATTGTGTTGGGGAAGTTAATGAGATTGAAGGCCACTTATCCACATAGCCTGACAATCTACATCAATGTTTACTTAAGGAGGCGGCCTCATACATAGTGGATACATTGGTGGACATCTTCCGAAATTCTAAAGACTCTGGAAAAGTTCCGACAGATTAGAGGATAGCTAATGCAACTCCGCTATTTAAAAAATGTAGTAAAAAGAAAACAGGTAATTATAGAACAGCCTGTCATTGGTAGTGGGGAAAATTCTAGAGTACTTTATGAAAGATTTCACCGCTGTGCAGTTGGAAAACAGTGGCGGAATCGGACTGTTTCAGTATGGATTTATGAAAAGGAAATCACGTCACGCTTGAAAAATCTATTGGAATTTTTCAAGGATGGAACTCGTAGAGTTGATGAGGGGGAGCCAACTGATGTGGTTGCTTGGGACATTCGGAAGGCTTTTGACAAAGTCCCACGTAAGAGACGGGCGTGTAAAATTAAAGCGGATGAGATTGGGAGTTGTGTATTGAGATGGATATAAAACTTTTTGGCAGACAGGAAACAAGTCTAGGAATAAGTGGATTTTGTTTCCAGTTGGTAAGCAGTGACTAAAGGTGAACACAGGGATCGGTGATGGGTCCACAGCTATTTCCAATATATATTAATGATTCAGATGAGGTAATTAAATGTAGTATCTCCAAATTTGCAGTGAGACAACGCTGAGTGGGAGGGTGAGCTGTGAGGAGGAAACAGCTTTTTTTCAGTGTGACTTGGACAAGCTGGGTGAATGAACAAATACATGGTAGATGCAGTATAATGGGGATACATGTGTGGTTATCCACTTTGGTAGCAAAAACAGGAAGGCAGATTATTATCTAAATGGCTGCAAATTGAGGGAGGTGAATGTGCAAATAGACTGGTGTATCCACGTAAACCAGTCGCTGAAGTTAAGCATGCATGTGCACCAAATGGTAAATACGACATGTTAGAGGACAGGAGCAGGGGTGTCTTGCTGCAATTGTAGAGCCTTGGTAAGACGACACCTGCAATGTTGTCTGCAGCTTTGGTCTCCTTATCTGAGGAAGGTTGTTATTGCTATAGAGGGAGTGTAGCAACTGTTTAACAGACTGATTGGTGGAATGGCAGGACTGACATATAAGGGGATCATTGAATCGCTTAGGATTTTATTCGCTGGAATTCAGAAGAATGACTGGGAATCACATAGAAATATATAAATCTCTAACATGACTAGGTGGAGCAAATGCAGGAAGGAAATTCCCGATGGTTGGGAACTGTACAACCAGGGGTCACAGTCTGTGGATATGAGGGAGACCTTTAAGGATTGAAATGAGGAGACATTTCCTCACTCAGAGAGTGGTGGGCCTTTGGACTTCGCTACCACAGAAAGTAACTGAGGCCAACACTTTGCATGTTTTCAAGTGCGAGTTGGATATTGCTCTTGGGGGCGAGAAGGATAAAAGAGTATGGGCAGAAAGCAGGAGCAGAATATTGAGTTGGATGATTAGCCATGATCATAATGAATGGCTGATGAGGATAGAAGTGCCGAGTGGCCTACTCCCACTCGTATTTATATTTCTATGTTTCTATGCTGTTACTCGATCTCTTTGCATTTCATTTCTTTCCTTCGCATTCATTCCTGAGATCAACCACCGTTCCCTGAATATCAACTATTTTTTAGCAATAACATTTTCTATGAATTATGTACATCTTTGTCAATGCAAGTCCCATGACGTTTCTGTTAAGCAGACCAACATATGTCAGAAAGTTGGGGGGATGGCAATGTGTCTGAGATAATTCATTCTCTGACAAACAACAAGGGGTAAACCTGTGAATGAGAAGGGCAAACGACATTGGAAGGCTGTTCAAAGATAATTTAATTGGTTAAAGACCCCAACTTATATCCCAACCTGCAACACAACTAATTTCCAAAATGACATCCGAGGTCAAGAAAAAATTATGAGAAGGGAAGAAAATAATTACCTCAATAAATGCAGTAAACACTGCTCCTGGTACATGGTAAACATACAATGAGCAGCAAATGGTGAAATTCATTTGAATGTGGGAACAAAATGTAATATTTCAAAGGTCGCTGACAACATGGAACTTGGTGGCAATATGAGCGGTCAGGAGGGTGTGAAGAGGCATCAAGACGATTTACACAGGTAAACAGAGCGGCAGATTGGTGGCAAATGAAATATAACGACTACAAGTGTGGATTTATGGACATTGGTAGGCAAAGAAAATAATGGACAGACTTTTAAAAATGTTAATAGAGTTGGTAATGTTGATTTAAATAGGACATGGGTGTTCTTGTACACCAATCACTGAAGACAACCTGCAGGCTCAGGAAGCTGTTGAGAAAGCACAAGGTGTGTTAGGCTTCATTGCCAGAGGCCTTGAGTACAGGATCAATGATGTCTTACTTTAGCTTTATAAGGCCTTGCTGAGACCACACTTGGAGTATGGTTTGCAGTTGTGGCCTCTGTTCCAAAGTAAAGATATATTGTCACATCAGGGGTGCAGGGAAGTTTCACCATGATGACTCCAGTGATGGCACGTTTGTCTTATGAGGAGTAATTTGGCCTTTGCTGGCGTTTAGATGAATGAGAGGGGATGACATTGGAACGTATACCATTTTGGTGGGGATGTATAGATTGGATTTAGTGAAGATGATTTCTCCGGCTAAGGGGTCGAGATAGATAGGGTCACATCTCAGGATAGGGGATAGGCCACACAGGACTGAGATGAAGAAAAATACTCTTCACTCAAAGAGTATTGGACATATGAAATTCACTACCACAGAACCCGCTATAGGCCAGATAAGTGAATATGGTTAAGAAGGAAATCGATAGATTTCTGCACGATAAAGGTTGGAAGGGATGTGGGGAGAGGGCGAGAGCATGGCGTAATTTTAGAGAATCAGCCATGATGAGAATAAATGCTGCAACAGGTTAGGAAAGGATAGACTCCTTTTCCGATGTTCCATGTTTTTCGGAAATGAATTGTCAGAAGCAATGTAAGGCAGCTTTTATCTGTTAATGACGCCATTGTCCATCAAAATAAGGAGGTGGCAGACATGTTGAATAAGGACATTCTATCAATAATTAATGTTAGTGGAGAGATCAACATGCTAGGCATCAGAAGGAAATTATTACTCAATCAGAGCAAAGGCTCAACAACGTTAATATAAGCAGGATAAGAGAAATTAAGAAATTAATTGCTCTAAAGGCTGACAATATTTCAAGACCAGGCTACTGCATTGCAGAATCTTTAAGGATGTAGTCAGGCTTGTTGTAGATGTATCTGACTATATACTTACACAGTTTTCTATACTTGGCTACAGCCCTTAATTTGGAAAATATTGCTTGTCTTTCCGCCATTTAACAACGATGTCAGAAGGAAACCATCACATCATCGGCCAGTAAGACTAGATTTCCTTAGCTGTCGGGAAATTACGACAAGTCTCTCTAATGTGTGACAGATAGAGATGTTTATGCTAATCAGAGAAAATCATCATTGGTTTATAAATGGTAGGTTATGACCAGAAAAAATCATTAAATTTATTGAAGTGCTTACTCAATTATTGGACAGTGGAATGTCTATGGGCTTTAGGTGTATCAACACCCTGATAAAGTCGTGTATAAGAGATTGCTAGCTGAATTTCATACTGATGGAAATGAAGTCCAATTAATAATTTTGCCGGGACCGTGGCTCGGGGCAATTGGCAATAATTACGATTGGCAGGTTGTGGCTGACAATGCCCAGAACATTCTCAACTATTCACTGTAGTTACTATTAACTTAGATGATGATTAGAAGACTACGATCATAAAACTAATTCGTATTAACTGACATTTGAAAGCTCCCCTCAAACATCCGCCTCCAGTCTAGAATTCTCAGTTCCTGCCTAATATTGTTATAATTAGCCTTCCCCCAATTAAGCACCTTAACCCAAGGAGTCCTGTTCTCCTTATCAGTACCTTGAAATTACTGAATTATTGTCACTTTTCCGAAATGCTTCCCAATGAATGTTTGACCACCTGGCGGGTTCATTCCCTAATACCCGGTCCATTATTACCCCGTCCCTAGTTAGACTATCTACTTATTGCCTCAAGAAGGCATCCTGGATGCACCTGACAAATTCTGCACCATCCAAACCCCTAGGACTAACTGATCCCCAAATTATTATTCTGACAGTCCTCCGGCTCTGTAACCTGAAATATAGTGTCCTCAATCAATTCCTGCAGAGTCAGGCTCCCTGCTCTGTAACCTGATTGGCAGTGTCCCCAATAAATTGCAATACATGAATGGCCCCCGGCTCTGTAACCTGTGTGACTGTGTCCTGATTCAATTACTTTACTGACAGGGCCCTGGCTGTGTAACATGAGTGAATGTTTTCCCAAACAATCGCTGTACTGACTGTGCCCCGGTTCTGTAACGTCAGTGGCATTCTGCGCAAACTATTGCTGTTAGAACAGGCCCTTCGCTCTCTAAACTGAGTGACAGATTCCACAATCAATTAAAATTCTGAGTTATCCCTGGCTCTGTAACCTGAGTGTCAGCCTCATCCATTAATTCCTGCACAGACTGGTCCCCAGCTCTGTAACCTGGGTGAGAGGCTCCCATAGCAATTAAGGTACTCTCTGGTCCCCGGGCCTGTAACCTGAGCGACATTCTCTCCAAACACTTGCTGTTCTGGCGGGCCCCTGTTCCTCTAACCTGAGTGACCATCCAATCTATTACTATACTGACAGTCCCCTGGCTTCGTTATATAAGTCACAGCCACCCCGATCAAATAAGTTATTGACTGGGCCCATGAACTTTAACCGGAGTGACAGGCTCCCCAATCAATTAGAATATTGACAGGTGCCTGGCTCAAAGACTTGATTGACAGTCTCCTCAAATCAATTACGGTCGTGAATGATAGGTGTCTCAGTATCCTGACTGACAGTCTCCCCAATCAGTTCATGTTGTGGCTGTCCTCGGCTCTGTAACCTGAGTGACAGTCCCTCAATGAATTCATGTAGTGAAAGGCTCCCTGCTCCGTAAGCAGAGTGCCAGTCTCCCCAATCTATTCCAATACTGACTGAGCTCCGGCTCTGTAACATGAGTCACAGCCTCCCCTACCAATTACTTTAATGACTACCGCCGGCCATGTTGCCTGAGCTACGGACTCCCCAATCAATTATCATACTGCCAGACCGCCTGGCTCTGCAACCTGAGTTACATTCTCCTCATCAATTTACTCTTCTGACTGGCCCCTGGCTCTGCAACCGGAGTAACAGTCTCCTCAAGAAATTCTGATATTGCCTGTCCCCGTGCTCTTTAACCTGAAAGAAACTTTCCCAAAACAATTCCTGGAATGAGTTTCCCCGGATCTGTAAACTGAGAGAAAGTCTCCTCAATCAATGACAATACTTAGTGGCAACTGATTCTGGAGTCTTAGAAAGATATTCTTCCCAGTCGGTTACATTCCTGACTGGGCCCCTACTCTCTAACCTGAATGACATTCTCCCCAGTCAATTGCTTTCCTGACTGGGCCCCGACTCTGTAACTTGAGTGAAAGTCTCCCCAATAAATTACAAATTCATGAGTGGCTCCTGACTCTGAGTGACTGTCTCTGCAATCAATTCTGATAGTGACTGTTCCCTGTTCTGTAACCTGATTGGCACTCTCCAAAATCAAATACTTTCGTGAATGACCTCTGGTCATTTAACTTGATTGACAGTCACCCCAATCAATTACTATTGTGAATGACCCCTGGCTCTGGAACCTGAGTCAAAGTCTTCCCAATCCATTCCCAAAGTGATTGACCCCGGCTCAGCATCCTGGGTGACAGACCCCCGAATCAATTTATATTGTGACTGGTCCCTGTCCCTGATGCCTGAGCGACAGACTTCCCAGAAAATTATTCTACTGACAGGCCCCTGGCACTGTAATCTGAGTGGCATTCTTCTCAATAAATTCCCACAATGATTGGTCCAGGCTCGGTAACCTTGGTGACGGTCTCTTCAATCGATTCCTATATTGTGCTGCCCCCGGCGCCATAATCTGTGAGACAGTCCCCTCAATGAATTCTTGTAGTGATAGGCTCCCTGCTCTGTAACATGATTGGCGGTCTCCCCAATCAATTGCTAGAAATGAGTAAACCGGCTGTGTAAACTGAGTGACTGTGTCCCCAATCAATTACGATTCTGAATGAACCCTGGCACTGTAAACTGAGTGACAGACTCCACAATCAATCGCTATACTGACTGAGCCCCGGTCTGTAACGTGAGTGACAGTCTCCACAAACTATTGGTGTTCTTACAGGCCCTTCGTTCTCTAACCTAAGTGACAGATTCCCCAATCAATTACAATCCTGAATTATCCCTGGCCCTGTAACGTGGATGAAAGCTTCATCAACTAATTACTATACAGACTGCTCCACGGCTCTGTAACCTGGGTGACAGGCTCCCCAATCATTTAATTTACCGACTGTCATGCAGGCATGCGACCTGAGTGACAGACTACGTGATCAATTACTCGAATGACTGTCCCCTGCTCTGTAACCTTTTTGGTAGTCTGCTCAGTCTACTGCAATGCATGAGTGACCACCGTCACTGTTACCTGAGTGACAGTCTCCTTCTTCAATTCCTATACCAATTGGCCCCTGGTTCTGTAGCCTGAGGGACAATCTACCAATCAATTACTTTAATGTCTGTGCCCCGGCTCTGTAACCTGAGTGACATTTCGCCCAATCCGTTTTATATAGTGATGACCATCTGGCACAGCAACAATGGCGACAGTCCCCACATCCTTTCACTGTAATAACATCCCGTGGCTGTGTAGGCAGAGTGCCTGCACCACATTCCATTAACACAGTGCTACACTCTCCACCACAATTTGTTACCGAAGTTACAGTCACCAGCTGTGTAACTATGGTGACAGTCACACACTCTAATACGCCAGTGACAGCACCTAGCTCTGTAACACATTCAGAAAAACCCTGAATCTTTACGATGCAAAAGGCAATCATTCGGATGGCGCATCTGCACTGTCTCTCTGAAAGAACATTTTACGTTCTTCCACTCCCCTGCCTTAAACCCGTAAAGCTGCACGTTATTTCTTTTCAGCTAGGAATCCAATTCCCTTTTTCAATGCCTTTCTTCAATCTACCTCCACCATCCCCTCAGGGAGATTATCCCAGGTTCCAGCCATTCACTGAGTGACAAAATCAATTCTCACATCATTTTTACTCATTTTTCAATCTTTGATTCTGTGCCCTCTCGTCTTTGATGCTCTCTTGAGTGGGAAAACATTCTCACTGTTTCCTGTCTGTATAACTCAGGATCATGAATTCCTTTCTCAAGTCTACTCTCAGCCTTCTTTTCCCTAAGCTAAATTGACAAATTTCCCCCATCTATCCTCAGAGCTATAGTTCATTACCTGCAATCATAATTTTGATTCTCCGCTTTACTCTATCCAATGTCTCCAAACCCTTCCTCAAGTATGACGGCGAGAACTGGATGTGACACTCCAGATGAGGCCTTATTCCTGCCTAATAAATTGTCCTCTTGCCATCCTCACTGTTGTCTTCAATGTGCCTATTAATAAATCCAAAGATGTCAAAAGCTTTATTCATTGCTCTCACCATGCCCTGCCGAATTCAATACGTTATGTGGACATTTAAAAAGGTCCTTAATTTCCTGAACCTCATTTAGATTTTCGCCCTTTACGTTTTCTCTCCATACCCTTCCTGCGAAAAAGCCTATCTCACAGAACTCTGCATTGGACTTCGTCTGCCCACTGTCCTTCCAAGTCCAGAAACATTCCTGCACTCTTTTGAAATTAAAGACCATCCTCATCACAGTTGACAACGTTTGCAGTCTTCGTACGGCCTGCAAATTTTGAAATCTTGCCTTGAATACCACAGTCTAGCTCATTAATATGCCCTAGGGAGATCAAGGTTCCTAACGCAGACTGCAGGGGAACTGCACTAGAAACATTCCTCCAATGAAAAAAACATCAATTACCACTATTCTCTGTCTGTTGCTTCTCAGATAACTTCTTATCCCAATACCTACTTACGATTTTATCCCATAAGGTAGAATTTTGCTCACTTGTGCTGCATTGCATCAAATGCATTTTGAACTTAGAAGGACACCGCCTGAACTGGGTTACCTTTATCAATCGTCTCTCTTACCTCCTCAAAGAAGTTCAACAAGTTGATAAACATGATTTTTCCTTAAGCTGTCCATGCTGGTTTTCCTTGATTATCTCGGAATTATAAATGTGGCCTTTAATTCAGCCCCGATCTCGAGATTGCACAGGCTTCCCAACAATAGAACATCTGTGTAACATTCACAACTCGCCAGTCCTCCAGCACCACCCCTGTGTCTAACGAAGACTGGAATTTCCGTTCTCAAATCCTTCATTGCACTTGAATGCATCTCAAACATCTGATCAAGTTAAAAGCAACGAAGCCTTTCTAACATCTGCTCGTTCTCAGTAATAAATTTTCTGGTCTAATAGTTTCCTACTCTCTTGCCGAGGCCTGGACAGCAGCTACTTCCTTTGTGACTTCAGTTACGAAGTATTCATTTAGTACCTCTGTAATTTCTCCTGCTTCCACGTGTAAGTACTGTTTTATTACCCTTAATCGTCCATTCTCTCTCTTCTACCTCCAATCCATTATTTACCTGCTTATGGAAGACATTGGAATTCTCTCTGATGATGCTGCCAGTGTCCTTTTATAATCGCTGTTTACTTTCCTTCTTAGTTCCTTTACATTGGCTCTGGGGCTTCTACATTCGGCTTGATTCTCCGTTGTATTTTCTACGTGGCATTTGTTGCATGGAAAATGCTTCATTTTCAGTTTCACTTCTACCTTTCTCATAATTCATGGCACTCTGAGTTTATTTGTCCTAACTTTCCCCTTGAAGGAAATATACCTTGAAGATGCTGCAATATTTGTTCTTTGACCGCGGCCCTCTTTCATCCAACTTCTTTTCCGCAAAGTTTGATTCCAATTCATTCAACTGATATGTGCTCTCTTCCCATCGATGTTCGCTTTCTCCTAATTAATTTTCACAATTCTGGACGTTACCTTGTCGTTTTTCATGGCCAACCTTACGATGCAATTTTCACTCTGCCTAAATTTTCTCCTGCTTAATTCAGTTGACCTACACAATTTACAGAACGAGGTCCAACAGTGTCTGCCTTCCAGTTCGAACAGAAAAATGCTGTGGCAGAATGTTATCCTGTAGACTTTGCAGGAGCTCTCGCCCCTCGTGTCCATTTACATTCCTCCCAATCAAGTCCGTGTTGGAGTAATTTATGGCCCCCAGTGTAGTTTCCCTGCATTTCTCCCACCTCTCCTTTTTTTGGAAATGTGTTTCCTGACACTCTTATAGTATACAACACCACTCAATCTTACTGCAGCTATTTAATTGCTTCTCTCTAAACACAGAATTACCAGCCATGAACTCCTTGGAACATTCTCCAGCTCCAGCATCGATATGTTATCTCGAATCAAAACTGCCCCAGTGCAGCTTACTATTCCCTGTCACCCCAACACCACACACAACCACGCATTTATTCCTTTCCTTTCCCTCCTGGACATTTTTCACCCAGGAATAGTTAGTGCCCAGTAGTGGCCTTCTTTGAACTAGGCTTCTGTTGTAGCAATGATCTCATATTCCTATTTGCAAAATGTCCCTTATTTCAGCATCTTAACAATCCTAATACGTGGATTCATATACATACACGTTAAGCCTGATTTAGGCTCTTTAAAAAAGTCGCCCTTATCCTGACTTCATCTAACAACGTTCTTTTGCTTCTTTAAATTCTAAAATATCTACAAGTATTCGATTGATTTTAAGGCTGCTGGCTAATATATCCTTCTTTTCATTGAATATTTCTATAACTCCCAATGCCAGGATTTTTTGCTCCACTCCAGCTTGGAAATCCCCTCAGGTTTCCCTCCCCATGCCAATGTATTTTAAATCTCCCAGCAGCACCAGCAAACCTTCCCACGAGGACATCCGTCTCCGGGCTCTGTTGAGCTGTAGCCGGCGCTTATTTGTAGGCCCCAACTGCCCCATAACTGCTCCCAATAACTCAGAAATAAAAAAGCCCTTCCTCCAAACCCATTTCTGGAGCCACGGGTTGAACTGCTTCATCGTTCCGTTCTGATGTTCACTAGCAAGTGTTACTGGGAGTAATAATGCGGTTGCGGCTCCTGTGCTCCTGCTTTGTAATTCCCTTTCTAATTCCCTAAAAAATGCTGTCACGACCTCATGCTTTTTGCTCCCTATCCCCAGAGTTCCAAATGGGCCCACCACATCTGGGGGTTCACCCTCCTCCAGAAAGAGAAAAGTACTGCAGCAGCTCTGTGACATCCATGGCCCTGGCACCAGACAGGCAACATTAAATCATGGAGTCACATCTGCGGCGGTAGAAAATCCTGTCTGCTCCCCTAGCTATGGAATTCCCTACTTATGTAGCACATTCACTCATCCTCCTCTCATGCTGTGTAGCTGATCCACCAGTCTTCCAAAGAGTTCGACTCTTCCTGCATGTCCCTGAGGAACCATCTCGTCCACCAGCATCCAAAACAGGACAACAAAAAAACTCACATTTAAAGAGCTAGATAAACTCAGGAAATTCTAGCACCATATTCATGTTTCTCTTAGTTACTCTGGCGGTGAATCAATACAACACTAACTTTGGACCACTCCGATGCGGTGTGACGTCCATGCTAAACGTGCTTTCCACGTAATCCGCAGCCTCCTGAATGCACCACAGCAACTGTGGCCGCCACTGGAGTTCCGCAACCCGGAGCTGAAGTTTCTGCAGCTGGTTACACTTCCTACAGGTGT
Organism: Carcharodon carcharias; assembly: GCF_017639515.1. Classification (NCBI taxonomy): domain Eukaryota; kingdom Metazoa; phylum Chordata; class Chondrichthyes; order Lamniformes; family Lamnidae; genus Carcharodon; species Carcharodon carcharias. The sequence continues at coordinate 1,607,993 of NW_024470775.1, forward strand.
TGTCATCGAGAGCACTTTATGCCTGCACGAGTTCCGACATCCCACAGAGTGCACATTCCACATGTCCGAGAAATGCAAACCTACCTTAAATTGTATGTGATATATTTAAGACAGATTTATTATGTAATTACTAACCTGCCACTCACCAATCGTCGCCTCTGACCCAATTCTGAAAGACACATTCTTATCAACCAAGCAATTTATTATAATCCTGCTGAGTGCATGACCTTTACCATAATCTCTGTGCTTCAAGGAAAACTGATTTGCAAATCAGAAACATGAGTTCTTGCTTCACGGTATGAACAAAGGTTTATGTCCCTCTCAGGGAACTGAACTCTGGAACTATCCCAATTTTGCTGCACTATTCAGAAATGTACATTCCAATTAAGCACATGCGAAATATCATCTCTCTAGGTCGTTGCTCAGTCGTTTTTGCCCTTTATCCACAAGCCAAGATGCATCATTGGCTACACATTGCCTCATTTAGTCATTGGAAACATTGAAGCCGCCCATCTATTTCATTCGCCCGCCATCTGCAGACCCGATATGCGCTACATTTCCATTTCGAGGGCAACGACCATCAGTGGGTCGGATTCAAAATGTCATATGAAACAGGAAACAAACATGGTTTATTAATTTCCACTCAGCATCATAAGCAAACTCCGCCTGAACCAAGATTTACAAATCACCGTCCGGCGCACTCTGAATTTTTAACCCTTCCTGGCTCTCTTCGGAGGGAAATGCTCAGTGCAGCGGCAGGAGCCATGTCCGACAGCGGCGACATGTGAAATAAAATAACTGGCCTGCTCATGGTCAGCATTCAGCACAGAAATTAGAGAAGGTGCTAGTTTGAGGGGTTAAAAATCACAAACATTTTGGGGACATTTACTTGCGGAAGGGTGGGCAATCAACGGGTTAATCATTTCACGGAACCAGGAGCTGAGTGAGGAAGGTATGTTTCGACGCAGATTTGTTTCAGTCCAGTTAACAGTTTTTTGCCAGGGTGTTTTCATTTCAGGCTGAATGTTAACTGCCAATAGCGAGGTCTAAATCCTCTAAGGATAGCCTGAATTCAGAACAACATAAGCAAACACGCCAGAAGCAAATTGGGAAGTCACCGATTGATGCACCCTGTGGATATTTTAGGCTTCTGGGCATTACACTGGAGAGAGACATTTTCAGTGATGCAGCGACAAACATGCATGACTGCTGCCACATGCAAAGATGAACTCGAATATTTTTGCTCCCATATAAGCACAGCATTTTCTGAAGAGGGTAAAGATATGAATTCAAAATCCAGGAACACGATCAGAAAGAGGAGTTCAGTTACAGAAAGGCGAGCTACCAGGCGAGAGAACCAGGGGCTGCTCAGGGAACGTTTATTTTTAAGCATAATTATTTTGGCCTCTTGAAGAGACAGCATGCATTGTGTTTTTTCTATTTACTTCTGACTGAATTGTAATTTACTCAAGGGAAGTGCACGCATTCCCTAAGGAAGTTACACATGAAGCAATGCCGAGAAAGGAGGGAGAACAGCGATTGGATGAGAATATAATTGAACAATGTTTTTTTATTTCATATTTATTGCACACAGTTGTAATTTGCATGCCTCAATGTGTTTTCCTTTCTGCGTTCTCCTGTTCATAGCTCACTAACCTTCACTGTGGTCATTGTAGATGACAGTCTAGCCACCGCAGCCTTAATTTGGGCTTTAACCGCATACGATGCAATTGATTTGGAACTGTGATCCTGCCTTGAACATGTTGTAGTCAGTCAGTGCTCGATCCTCATTAGTGTCAGGTTGTGAAGTAAATCGGCTTTGAGTTTCCTTGCAAAATCTGCTATAACTTGTGCCGTTGTTGTTTCCAAAACATGTCGTTTCAGGAATATGTCATGGCCACACAAGTAATGTATTATCTCCGTGGAAACGCGGCGGTGGTTATTTAATGCGACAAGCCATGGGCGAGGATGGGGAAACGTCCGATTCCCACGGGAGATTGTGATCTCCTGCTCTGTCCAACAAGTTTGCTCATGTTTGTTTTACACAAATCGGCGTCATGTCCGCCAGGCAGAACGCAGGACCATTATGATGAACCCCCATGCAGGACTGGAAAGTGATTTGCAAATGAAAAGCTTTCGATGTCTAACGTTTGGAACAAGGGCTTGCCTCCCTGGTTAATGAACCCCGGTCTCCCGCGTGACAAGTGGGTATACTAACCGCAATGCTAACGAGGAGAGCTCGGCCAGTGTTCGCGCAGTCGGCTAGTGAGATTTCAATTTGCCCTCAGCTCTCAGCTTTGATACACAAATTGCCCCATTTTCCTGCTCAATCCAGATGTTTATATTCAAGAGAAATACACGGCGCGCATCTTCCCTCCAGGTCATCACTCCGTCGTTCCAGTTTCATCCCTCACAATTTGTCTGTTTTGATCACTTGCAAAGGTTGAAGCCGTCCATCTACTTCAGTCGCCTACACCCTGCAGACCCACTACGGGCTCCATTTCCATTTTTAGCACAACCTCAATCGTGGGTTCGGAATCAAAACATCACCTGAAACCAGTAACAGACGTTGTTTATTCATTCCCACTGAGCAACAAAGGCAAACAGATCCGAAAGCAACGTTTTCAAATCACCAGCTGACACACTCTGTGGGTGTTTAATGTTGCTGGGCAGCCTCTTCAGAGAAAATGGTTCAGTGCAGCAGCTCGACCCACGTTTGGCAGCGTCGATATGTAAAAATAATAAAGACAAAAACGTGAATGTTCTTGGTTAGTTTGAAGCACAGGAATTATGGAAGACGCTCGATTAGCAGATTAAAAGTCACAAATCTTTTTGAAACTTTTAGTTGCAGAAGGGAGGACATGCAGGACGCAATGACTTCACGGAACTAAAGGATGCAAGAGGATAGAATGTTTTGACGGAGAATTGTGTTGGTCCATTGAACAAATGGTGTGCAATGCTGATTGAATTTCAGGCGTAATGTTAACAGCCAAAAGAGAAATCTAAACACTTAATGCGAAATCGTGAGCACGGCTTCCACCGCACACTTTTCGAACAAAGACGTGCCTCACCATCGGGGAATTAAACCACCGTCTCCCGCGTGACAGGCGGGGGATACTGACCACTATACTAATGAGGACAGGCCTGCCACATGTCCCGAGAGGCATTGAGATTCTGAGTTGCCTTGACATTTCCATTTTGAAGCAAGTTACCCAGTTTTCCTGCACAATTTATACATTTGCCTTCCAACAAAATACACCAGATGCATCATCCCTCTAGAAATTTATCCAATCGTGTCAGTTTTTCCCGCCATCCAGAAGCATAGGTGCTTCTTCTTCGGCTTTTTGCCTCATTGTGTCACTCGCAAAGTCTCATCAGGAATTCTGCTTCAGGCGCTAACCTCCTGCAACCACGCTGCGTGCTCCATTTCCAATATCCAGACAACAGTCAGGGGGTGGGAATCAAAACATCACATGTAAAAGGGGAAAATAAAAGGTTATTTATTCATTTCCACTCAGCAACATAAGCAAACATGTCGGAACAACCTTTCCAAATCACCAGTTGGCGCATTCTGAATTCTTCAAACTTCAGGGCACCCTCTTCAGAGAGAAAGACTCAGTGCAGCGGCAGGAACCAAATAGATGCAAAAGGCCGGTCTAACAGGGGGCAAGGAGATCAGGGAAGCAGAGGCTGCATGGGGGAAGCATATTTTGATTCAGAACTTAATGGGGCTATTGGATAGATTATACACAGGTCTGTTTTCATTTCAGGCTGAGTTTTAACTGCCTAACGAGAAGTGCATAAAGGCGGTGAGGATAGCCTGCTTATGGCAACATAAGCAAATACGTCCGAACAAAGTTGCCAAATGACAGTTCTGATGAAGATTCCGATGCAGTCGAAACGACCACCCTATCTTGTTCTAGACAGATGCTGTCAGATACTTTCCAGCAATTTTTCATTTTGAGGCAAATGACCTGTTGTCTCACCCAGCGGGCAATTTGACATTTCAGAGGGAAGGTCTTACTTGCGAGGCACAGACCATGCATGTCTCGGATTGTTTTACCTCAGCTTTAAACATAATTTATTCTGAAGTGGATATAGAGCGGCGTTCAAAATCCAGGAATATTTTGGCAGCTAGAACTTTAGATGCAGTAGCGTGAGTTACCAGGTGGAAAAGATGTGAAGCATTGCTGACAGAACCAGGGGATACTTGGCGAAACTTTCTTTTTATGAATGATTATCTTGGCCTTTTGAGGACACTGCACGCAAGGTTGCTGTTTCCTTCTGCTTGAATGTTTATGTTCTGAAAGGAAGAGTTCACAGACCATAAGTAATGTACACATTCAGGAATGACTTGAAAGAAGGGGGAAGTGCGATAAAATGAATATCTCCTGAAATAAGATATTATTTACCCTATTTATTGGAAGTAATGGAAATTTGCGAGCCTTTAAATGTTAATCCTTTAGTGAGGCTGCCAGTTTGGAGCCCACCCAAATGCGAAGCTGGAATCGAATAGTTTCTCTCAGCTTTAAGCACTGTGCATTCAGAAGAGGTTGTAGAGAGGCGTTCAAAATCCAAGCACATTTTGGCAGTTAGCACTTTAGTTGCAGTTTTGTGAGTTCCAGGCAGCAAAGATTTGAAGCGTTGCTGATAGAACCAGGGGATTTTTGGCTAAACTTAGTTTTTACGCATGATTATCTTGGCTTTTAGAGGAGACTGCATGCAAGGTTGCTGTTTCATTCCATTTGAATTTTTATGTGCTCAAGGGAAGTTTTCACAGACCATCAGTAATTTACAAATTCAGGAATGACGTGAAAGATGGAGGATGTGCGATTGAATGAGTATCTCTGGAAATAAGATTTTGTTTTTCCTATTCATTGCAGTAATGGAAATGTAAGCGCCTTCAAATGTTCTTTCTTTACTGAATTTGTCAGTTTGGACCTCACCGAAACGCGATGCCTTCATTTCATTTGGCACTATGGCCATCAGAACTCTATTTCATACTTTAGCAGCATCGGCTACAGGCGACATGCAGTTGTGTCCGTGCCTGGAAGGCGTCATCGTCAATTAGCCTTGGAAGCTCAATTGGGGCCCGGGTGTGAAGCATTTCTGGCTCAGCGATTACCACAAATTATTTTAAGGCTTGCGCCGTGTCATCTCTAATGTCTGTTCTTAGTTAGTAAAGTGCCCTGGGTACACATGGAGATGCGTTATTTTGCGTAAACATTTCGATGCTTACAAGGTGGAAGAAAACAGAATGATGGCGGAAATGGCCGTTGATCACAGGAAATGTTGATAACAAGCTAATCCAAAAAAATTGTTCATGGTATATTTTGTCAAATCTGCCTTCTGACCGAAATGCTCTGTAGATGTTCCTTAGGTTGATCACCATTTGGAAATGAAAACCGGTTTGCGAATCCAAAGCATGAGCATGAGTTCCACGTCGCACAAGGAGAGCATGGACTTGCATCCCCGTCGAGGACTTGAACCCTGGTCACCCTGGTGACAGGCAGGGATACTCACAACTATACTAACGAGGAGAGATGCTTCCCAAGGGAGCTAGGGTATTCAGATTTGCACTGAGATTTTCATTTTGAAACGATAGTTACACAGTTTGCCTGCACAATACAGATAAGTAACTTCTATCAGTTTTAACAGCATGCATCTACTTTCTTGAAAATCACTACATGACGTGAGTTCTTCCCGTTGCCCAGAGGCACAGATGCTTCTTCCTCGGCTGCTTCCCTCATTTTATCTCTTGCACAGTCTCTGAAAGAATAAGCAAGAATTCCAGCCATCCATTTGCTTCAGCCTATCTCCTGCAGCCACGCTCCCCTCTCCATTTCCATAATCCACACAAACAAAGTCATAGTGTCGGATACAAAACTTCAAATGCAACCGGTGAAGGAAGACGTGTCTTTTTTTCATTTCCACTTAGCGACGTCAGTAAACCTGTCAGATGGAACGTTTCCAAAGCATCGGATGCTGCTCTCTGAATTACAAGTTTTTCTTCGACCCTCTTCAGAAATAACGGCTTAGCGTAGCTGCAGGATCCACGGACGCAAAAGCAGCTAAGCACAATGGATAACAAAAAACTTGAATTCTTATGGTCTGCTTTCAGCACAGAAACAAAACAAGGCGCTCGATCGAAGCATTAAAAATCTCGAATTGCTTGAACCCTGTCCCTGCAGAAGTGTGGACCAGAAGGAGGGGATGAGGTCAGTGGAGCAGAGGCTACATGTGGATAGCGTGTTTTAATGCAGTGGTATCCGAGACTATTGGATAGGGTTTCCACAAGGCTGTTTTCATTTCAGACTGAATGTTAAGTGCCTAAAGAGGAGTGCAGAAATGCGGTGAGGATAGCCTGTGTACGACAGCATATGCAAACATGTTAAAAACAAGTTGACAAATGAACGTTTTGAAGAAGTGCATCACGGAATCGTAAATTAAACCATTTCTTTCCTTTCACAGAGACTTTCAGGCCCGCTGATTTTTTTTTTCCAACAATTTAGCTGTCTTTGAGAATTGACCGGTTTTCTCGCCCAGCCTTGAATTTTACATTTGCATGTCACATTTGGGACAGAACTTCTTAGTTTGGAGGAACAAGCCATGAATGTCTCGGGCAAAGCTGAAATCGAATAGTTTATTTCAACATCAAGCACAGTGTATTATAAAGAGGTTATAGAGCTGCGTTCAAAATACAGCCACATTCTGGTGGTCAGAAGTTCAGTTGAAGTAGGGTGAGTAACAATGTGGCAAAGATATGATGCGTTGCTGACAGAACCAGGGGATTTTTGCCGAAACTTTGCTGTTACACATGATTATCTTTGCCCTTAGAGGAGACTGCATGCAAGGTTGCTGAATATTTCGCCTTGATTTTTTATATGTTGAAGGGACGTGTTCACATACCATAAGTAATGGCCAAATTCAGGAATGACTTCAAGGAAGGGTGGAGTGCGATTGAATGTGTACCTTTTGAAATAAGATTTTACTTTCCTATTTGTTGCAAGTAATGGGAATTTGCCTGCCTTCAAATGTTACTTCTTCACTGAGTTTGACAGTTTGGCCCTCGCTGAAATGCACTGCGTACATTTCGGTTATGACTCTGGCCATCACAAGCCTACTTCAGGCTTGAGCAGCATCTGGTATAGGCGACGTGGAGCTGTGTAGCTTCCTGGAAGTTGTAGTCGTCATTTAGCACTGGATGCTTGATCGTGGGCGGGATGTGAATGACGTCACCCTCATAGGTTATCGTGAAGCCAGTTTCTGTCTTGTGCCGTTGTCGATTCAAAAGCATGTTTTTCTTAATAAAGTGCCCAGGATAAACATTGGGATGCTTTATTATCTGAAAATGTTGCAACATCTACAAGATGGAGGCAGACAGCACGATTGAGTAAAGGGCCATTTGCCGACAGGGGATTTTGACATCCTGATTTTTCCAGGAAATTTGCTCATGATGTATACTTGCTAATCTGCCTTCTGCCCGAATTGATGAGGATGTGCCCTTTAGGCCGATATTCATGAGGAAATTAAAACACATTTGCTAATCAAAATCGTGAGCACTCCTTCCCCAGCACACATTTGGAACAGCGAATTTTCGCCCTGTGAGAGAATTGGACCCCAATCTCGCCAGTGGAAGGCGGAGATACTCACCACTATACTGAGGAAAACAGGCCTGCAACTGTATTCCATGGGAGCCAATGAGATTCCACTTTGACGTTGGATTTCCATTTTCTAGCAACATTTAGCCAGTTTCCTGCACAGATGTGAATCTGAGAACAATCGATTAGGATGTTACAACAATGGATTTGACTCTGAGAGCAACAGAATTAAGTTTTTCAAAAATGTATTTGAATCTCAGCACAATCGATTTGAATGTTGCAAAACTGTTTCTGAAACTGAGATCAATTGTTTCGAACGTTACCACAAAGCAGTCAATCTGGGAACAACAGAGTGGAATGTACAAAGAAGGGACAGCGGTTTATCTTACAGATTTAACCTTATTTCTGCAGATGATTACTCGATAACTAAGCCAAACGGATCCATTTCCGACCAGTGTTTTAATACATATATTCTTTATCGTGGCTACTGTTTGTCCCCCAGTAAGAAACCCTGCTCAGTGAGTAATTGTATGAACGATGTTTGACGCTGTTACATTTATAGCCATTTAATCTGCCCTGTTTTCTCTTTTTTGTCTGAATCTCTGCTTTCAATTATTAACTCGACAACACATTCTCAACTTCCTGATGATCTCGTTAGCTCACTCTGCCATCATTGCTTTGGCGTACTTCATGCTAAATCATTATATGTAGACACTATACCTGTAATCCATGATTCAATGCATTACCGTCTGTGATGCTTAAGATTGGGAAGATGGCTGATATTGTCCACATTTCCCAGCAATAACGGTTCCTGAACCAGTTTCTGGCCAATATCTGATGCTGAACCAGACAGATCAGAACCTCTGCCATCTACTTGACCGTGATTGACATGCGCCTCCATATCATCACACTCACCCAGTGCTTTTCACTCGATCCCCAACATTATATCAGAACATCTACTCCAGATCACCCGCTGCCACGGCCTCATCTGTTCTTTTGGGAAATCCAGGCTCAACTTTTCTAATTCTTTTCCTGGCAACACCAGTTACAATTCTGTATGAGCAAAACTGATCTAAAACACTGCTGCCTATATCCGAACTCTCACAAAACCTCATTCAGCAACACCCCTTGTGCTCACAGACTTCTTTCGCTCTGGCAACAACTTAAATTTAAATTGTATGTTGTTGTGATCAAATTCGTCCATGTCGTCACGATTACGAACATAAGAACACAGATCATATGAGCAGACGTAGGCTATTGGCTCATCGACCCTTCTACAACATCCAGAGAATTCATGGATTATCTGTTTGTGTCGGAAATTTCAAACTAACCCCATAAGTTTTGATTCATTTTCATTGAAATAATATATTGACCACCATTTTAACAATATTCAATGTTCAAGCCTCCACCGCCTTCTAAGGCAGAGAGTTCCAAAGTCAGATATACCTCAAGGAGAAACAACCAAAAAAAGCACAAACTCATAAACTCTGTCCTTAAAGGACCAACCTTTTTCTTCAATAAATAGATGCCTCTAATTCAGGGCTCACCCAACACATGAAAGATAGTTTCCCACCGCCTTGTCAAAAGCTTTCAGGTTCACATATACTTCAATTATTTCACCCCTCCCTCCTGTAAAATGCTGTGCAGGCAAGTCTGATCTTCCTACGCTCTCCTCACAAAACATCCCATTCACTCCAGGTGACAACCTAGTGAGCCTTCTCTGAAGCACCTCCATGCGTTCATATCCTTTGATAAACATGGAAAGCAAGATTATACACAATATTCAATAGTTCACCAATTACCTGTTTAAGTGAAGCATAACATCCTTACTTTTATGTTCAATTACCCTCACGAAGAAAGCATGACATTTCATTACACTTCGGAATTACATGCTCTCCCTGCATGGCCACTTTTTCCAACTCATGCACTTGACCAGCTTGATCCCTCTGCAGGTCGGAATCCTGCAGCCTTTCTCAGGTTAGTATCACCCAGTTATATTTTCATTGCCCCTGCCAAAGTGAAACCTTCCCATTTTCAGACATTATGCTCCATCGTCTCTGTTATCTGCCAGGTAATCCGTCTTCTTTCCAGGCTAATAATTTAACCCATAGGCCATGAGCATTTTTCAACTAAAATAAACTTTGATGCGGCATCTTATCAAAAGCCTTCTGAGAATCCAAAATACAGCGCATGCAAAACCACCTCTTTATCAACAACGCATGTTAATCATTCAGGAATCACCAATAACATTGAAAAACAAGCTTTCCCTTTCACATTACCATGGATACGTTTCCCTTGATATTGATTATCTCTAAGTGCACACCTCCTGCCTAATCGTTTCTAACACCATCCCCATGGCACGTGTCAAGCGAACTGACCCATAGTTTCCTCTTTTCCATGTACGTTCGTTCTTGGAAAGTAAGGTTTTTGCTGCTCCCAGTGGAATTGAACCTTTCCAGAAACTAGGGAATATTATAATTTTAACACCAACGCATCTGCTCCTCAATAGCCAACACTTCTAAGTTCCAAGAGTGATGTTCCTGAGAACCCTGAGACGTGTCTGCCTGCAGCTACAGCAGTTTGTTCACGACGTCTTTCCTAGTGATTGCAATTTCACCAAGTTTCCCACTCCCTTTCCTCTCTTGCTTTATGGCTATTAGTGGAACATTTGTCTTAATTGTGTGCTGAATACAGAAGCAAAATATGTCTTCATTTCATCCGCCATTTCCTTATTAGCTAAGACTGAATCCTTTTTTAACTCAGGAAGGGAATATCACTCTCTTGACTTACTCTTTTCCCTTTGAAAGATTCTGTTGAAACTATCTCTAACCGTTTTACATTTCAAGCTTGTTTCCCCTAATACTCTAATTTCCTATTCTCGGTAACCATTTAGTCATTTGTTAATCTTACTTTTAATCTGGCCAATCATCTTACCTGGCTGAAAGCTTAGCACGGTCTATAAGCGCGATGCTTTCCCTAGTTTTTTTTCAGTTATCTATGGATGGCGGGTCCTCCCTTAAGAATCTTCCTTTACTGCAGAGATATACCTGTGCTGAGTATTCTGAAATGTGTCATTAATTGTCAGCCACTGCTTCCTCTTTTATCTATCCCCAGCCTAATATCCCAGTTCGCTTCAGCTCACTCAGCATTGATTCCCACGGAGCTGCCCATATTTAAGCTTAAAATATAAGTCTTAGGCACGCGCTTCTCCATTTGAAACTGGAGGTAAATTTCAATCATATTTTGTACGCTGCTGCCTAGGAGTGCCTTTACTCTGAGTCAATTAATCAACTCTTTTTAAATGCAAAGTACCATCTATAGTGCTTGCTGAAATCCCTGTTATCATCTGAAATCTTCACTTCTCCACCATGGGTCTCCTATTCCTCACGGTTGCCTGAGCCAGAGATATCTGAAACAGCTTCCACTTGGTTACTTTCATGTCGTGAAAACCAGCAACAACAAAGAAATCATTAAGGTAAAAGCAAAAACTGCGGAAGCTGGAAATCCAAAACAAAAATAAAAATACCTGGAAAAACTCAGCGTGTCTGGCAGCATCTGCAGAGGGGAACACAGTTAACGTTTCGACTTCCTATGACTCTTCAACAGAAATAAAAAAAAAAGAAGAGAGGTGAAATATAAGCTGGTTTAAGGGGGGGTGGGGTGGTGGTGGTGGTAGGGAGGTGGGGGCGGGTGGGGTGCGGGAAGTAGACGTGGATAGAGGACCAGTGACAGATGCAGATAGCCAAAAACACCATCCCATTCTCTCAGTTCCTTTGATTCCGTCGCATCTGTTCTGATGATGCCACTTTCAAAAACAGTCTGAAATATCCTCCTTCTTCGTTAACCAAAGTTTTACACCCACTCTGGTTGACAGGGCGCTCAACCGTGTCCAGCCCATCGCCCGCACATCCGCCCTCACACATTCCTCTCCCTCCCAGAACCATGAAAGGGCCCCCTTGTCCTCACTTAAAACCCCACCAGCCTCCACATTCAAAGGATCATCCTCCACCATTTCTGCCAACTACGGCATGATGCCACCACCAAACACATACTCCCTTCACCCCCACTAGCGGCATTCCACAGGGATCACTCCCTCCTGGACACCCTGGTCCACTGCTCCATCACCCACTACACATCAACCCCACACATAGCACCGTCCCCTGCACCCACAGAACGTGCAACACCTGCCCATTTACTTCCCCTCTCCTCACCGTCCATGTGCCCAAACACTCCTTTCAAGTGAAGCAGCTTTTCACTAGCACTTCCCTCAATTTAGTCCACTGCATTCGTTGCTCCCAATGCCGTTTCCTCTCCATTGGAGAGAGCAAACGCAGACTGGGTCACCGCTTCACAGAACACCTTCCGTCTGTCTGCAAGCATTACCCAGACCTCCGTGCGCTTGCTATTTCAACACTCCACCCTGCTCTAATGCCCACATGTCCGGCCTTGGCTTGCTGCATTGTTCCAGTGAAGCTCAAGGCAAACTGGAGGAAGAGCACCTCCTCTTCCGAATAGGCACTTTACAGCCTTCCGGACTGAATATTCAGTTCAACAATTTGAGATCATGAATTCTCTCCTCGATCCCCACCTACTTTCCAATACTCCCCCTTTTCCAAATAATTTATATAGATTTCTTCTTTCATTTCCCTCATATTTCCATTATTTTTAGTTGTGTTTTCATACATTGCTTTATCTCTGTTAGCCTTTTTTCTATTCTTCACTCCCCATTAGACCTATCTGTTACTTGCTTTTCCTGCTTTCTATCCTTAATTAGCACATTTCTTACATAATATCACCACCTTCAACACCTCTTTGTCCTTTTGTCTATGACATATTTTGGCTATCTACACATATCACTGGCCATCTATCCAGCTCTACTTGTCCCACCCACCCTTAAAAAGCCTATATTTCACATCTCTTCGAATTTTACTTAGTCTGTTCAAGAGTCATACGGTTTCGAAACGTTAACTGTATTCCTGTCCGCAGATTCTGGAAACCTGCTGAGTTTTTCCAGGTATTTTTATTTTTGTTTTGGATTTCCAGCATGCACAGTTTATTTTTGGTTTTAAATAAGTTATTAACATCGAAACTGCAACACATGCAATTCTGCAAGATTCCTATAATTTTTCGAACTTGTGTAATCCATTTAGACATTTCTTGAGCATTCCAACTACATGTTAATTCCTCCAATACAGTGATTCCCTAGTTTTCCACGGCAACAGGCAGTGGGTGCCAAATGACATCCCCCCTGCTCCTGTATTACAGGTGTGAAAATAGAATGAATTGCGTTCCCCCCTTTCCCTGTGTAATAGGATGGACAGAGGTTAAATGCCTTCCTCCTGCTCGTCTGTAGAAAATACAAGAGGGACTGAATAGCCTTCTTCTATTTCTGCAAAACTTGCTCGAGGCAATGTACACCTGTTCTATTTCAGTTCTAAAATGCCCGGCGCTCAGAATGACCTTTTCCTGTTCCTGTGTAAAAGGCTGAAAGTTGCTGAATGTCTCTTAAAATCAATCTTAATGACTCGAGAGGAGGGACAAAAAAAATGCATCTACTTTTGCTGATGATATATACCTGCGCAGAAAGGTAAGCTGAGGGGGAGAACAGAAAGGTTGCAGAGAGATATAGAATGATGAACTGAGCTGTCAATATGATGTTAGATGAAGGGTCAGGTGTCGAAGTGTGAAGTTATTGACTTCCACCCTAATATTATGAAAGCAGTTTATAATATTTAAAAAGTGTGAAACGCGAAGGCTTGCGTGCAAAAAAAACAATTAAGAGGGCAGATGATACTTTGACATTATTTGAAAGAGGATTGGAGTAAAGGAATAAATAAATATATATATTGTTTAGAATTAGGCAAAAAGTAAGATTTGAATATAGCGCTTAGCGGCTGCAGTTGGTCAATCGGCACTTCTATCCGACTCCACTATTCATTAAGTTCATAACTGACCTGCTAGCTCAATGGTCCTAAATGGTCCATAAACCTCCCTGCTCTACCAAATCTCTCTAACTCTTCATTGAATACATTCCACGAAATAGCATTCATTGTTTTCTACCAGAATGCCACATAGTGACGAAACTCTGGAAGAAAATACTGACATCATTCACATGTCTATGTCTTTATTATTCTTTTATGGTATGTTGGCATCGCTGTCTAGGAAACCAGTCACTGCCCGTCCGATTCACCCTTGAGAAGGTCGTGGGAAGGTACATTCTTGAGCCATGGCTGTGCAGGTGGTGCAAACAAACCGATAGTTCAGTTAGGGAGGTAGATCCAGTGTCTGACCCAGCGGCAATGAAGGAACGGTGATAGTGCCAAGCCAGGATGCTGAGTGGTGGCGAGGAAAACTTGCAAGTGCTGGTCTCCCATGTGCCTGCTGTTCTTGTCATTCTCAATGGCAGCTCTTCTGGATTTGGTATTTGCTCTTCTGGATTTGGGATTTACTGTCTCAGATAGAATGGTGGGCACCTCGGGAGAATATTGTAGCTGGTGCACAGTGCCGTCACTCTTCATCAGTAGTGGATGGAGCGCACTTTTATTAACGGGCTGCCAACTAAGCTTTGTGGTGGATGGTTTTGAGGTACCTGAGGGCTGTTGGAGCAGCTTGGATCCGGGAACTCCTGAGTTGCGCATTGTAGATGATGGCCAAGTATTGGGGAGTCAGGTCGTGAGTTACTCGCAGCAGATTTCCTAGCCTCTGGCCTGCTCTTGTAGCCACAGTATTTGTATGGTTAGGCCAGTTCAGTTACTCGTTAATGGTTGTTCCTAGGAGGATGATTGAGGGGGTTCTGGCAATCACAATGTCATTGAATGCCAAGGGAAGATGGTTAAATTATTTTGGAGATAAAAACTGCTTCGTAGTTATGTGGCGTGAACGTTAATTGACACTTCTCTCCCCAAGACTGGACAATGTCCTGACATTCCTACATTTGGGCATGGACAGCTCAGCATTTGAGGTGTTGCAAATGTTCTGTCCATTGAGCAATCGTCATTGAACATCCCACTTCTGAGCTTATGGTGGAAGAAAGGTGATAGATGAAGCATTGAAGGTGCTGAGGACGAGGCACAATCCTGAGCATCTCCTGCAGTGACATCCTTGAATTGGGATGAATGACCTGCAACTACTACTGCCATATTCATTTGTGCCAGATATGACTCCATCCGACAGAAAGTTTTCCCATAGATTTGCCTTGACTCCAGTTATTTGAGGGCGCCTTGATGCCACACCTGAACAAATCCTGCTTTGATATTAAGTGCGGTCACTGTCAAGTCACATCTGGCGTTCAGCTCTTGTCTCCATATTTAGACCAGGGCTGTGATGCTATTGGGAACAGAGAGAACCTTGTGGAATCCAAACTGAGCCTCAGTGAACAGAGTACTGCTGACCAGATGCCGCTTGATGAGCACTTTCATTACTTTCCTGATGATGAAATGGAGGCTGATGCGACTGTTAATCAATGCTTGGGTTTGTGCTGTGTGTTCGTGTATCATGTCTCTGGGCGATTTTTCACATATTTGTGTAGATGCCAGTGTTGATCTGTACTGCAGCATCATGGGTATGGCACAGGGTACTATGGGGCTCACAAGCCTTCAGTACAATTGCCAGAATATTCTCGGTGCCCACCGTCTTGCAGTATCCAGAGATTCAGCGACTTCCATCTGGCGCATCATTGAGAGACTCAGACAGGCCTTGCCAAATTTTCTCTTGAATCAGTGGAAAATGAATCAAATCCTCCCTTCGATTCACATCTTCAGAAGTCAGATCAACCTAACGAAGCACAAGGAATATCTGGTCTTCATCGCTCGGACCAGGGGTACAAACAAGAAGAATCGCAACATTTATTGCTGCCATGCCCTTTACAATAATGTTTATTTTCTTTACCTGAAACCCCATCATCGAAATTAGCTCATTTTGAATACGACGTCCAAACAAATGCTCAGGAGTGTATTAGTCTTTGAGGCTTGGGACCTGTCCTTGCATAATAGGGTCGAATTTAGCTCTAATGTCAATTAATCCAAGAAATGATCCATTTTTGTGTTCATAACATCTTGCATGTATTCAACGAAATTCTGAGTTATGAACAACTAAGAGCTGCACGACTGCTATAATGCCTCTCAACGTTGATTGTCATTTTTCTTCACCTTGTTTATTTATCTCAGTGCTTAGTCATCCAGTGCCTTCATTTATGGGAATTTGCACTTTGTTTCAGTTCATTGTGTTGCGTTTCTAAAATGTTCCATTGACAATTTGATGACACTGCAAACTTTCATTGAGATGTTTCCAGGCACTGCAACATTCCTTTCATAATTTCCGTGCGGTTTCTGAGGCGTACAATTTGCAGCAGGATCAAAAAGCTGCATCAGCGATTTTTCATGTACACCAGGCAATTTGTTTCAACCCTTTCCCAGTTTGACATTTCCAGTGAGGTTAAGTCTTCTGCAAAGTTTCGTTGTCACCATGGTTTGGAAAGACATAGACACTGCCCATTATTTTCACAGCCCATTCCTCAATGTAATGTCTATCGTCCTCTTGTTGAATAAATCTCGCCAATTTGCTGGACCATATGTTACTTCTTCAGTGGTAAGCCCGGTGGAAGAAATCTCTATTTCATCAACCTGTTTATGTTTTGCACTTATGTCCCCTTCCTTGGCTGTGGTGGTACATTCGGTGGAGTGCATTAATTCAATATTTTGCAGATTTGCTGAAAAAACTTTCAAAGGCTTCTAGTTTTCCGAAAACATTTAAGGCTCTTTTCATTCTCTGGTATTTTTGTCTGTCTTTTCTGCGGACCCGAGCAATATTTCCCCCGTTTTCCCTGTCTCTGGTGGAGCTAACGTTTGAATCCTAAATACGAATAGGGCCGCTCATTTGTGTCACATAAACAGACACATTTCGAACTTACCCAGAAATGAAAGGTCACCTGCATTCGCAGGTCATCCAGTGTAGTCCATATCCCGCCCTCCAAGCGCGGTGCCAGGCGCAGTCGCTACAATTTTCCATACTCAAGGCACAGCTCTGTCTACCACACTCTAACGTCGAAGCACATGCACCTTGGTCCCTCCATTCTATCACATTCTTTAGGACAGTGACATTGACATTAGGAAGAGACGTTGTAGGAAATTTGTGACGTTTGTCTATGTTACATTTGTCGAGTTAACATGATGCAATTTTTGATGTTTGGGTTGTTCTATTGTTGATCAGAACAAATGTTCCAATGAACACAAGGCTGTCAGAATCTGGCATCACAATTCACCCTTTCAAACACTGCAACGCTAACAGTGGCTGTTCAGTATTTTTATTATTATTTGTATTATTATTATCACAACTTACAATTCACCGTTGATTACATTATACTGTGAAAATGAGTTCAATTTGACATTATATAATAAAAGAGCATTTTAGTAGGATATTATATTATCCAGAGTGCTTAAACGTTGTTACAAGCATTTTGCTAACATGATTTCTTTCAGGGCACACCGTTGTTGTCCCCCTGTAAAGGTCAATGGGTTTGCAGCAATAATTTGCATAATTTTAGGCACAGTTTCACAAGGTACTGCATTCCGCTCTTCAGCTCCTCCCTAAACCTAGCTTGTGTCAGCACATAAATGAATGTATTTGTGCAGGAGCTGAGGGACCCAAGCATGAATCCAATTGACTCAAGCTCATTTGTGCCAGAATTCGATGTGATTGTTACATGCAGAGAGATAAAATATATAACCGATGTGGTCCAGAGCACTATAAAGCTGCCGGTAATACTGAAGAGTAAAATAATGGACTTTCTTCGGCTTTCTATTTCAGAATCCTTCTGATGTTCTCTATTGCTGCAACGGCGGAGACCCCTGCGAACTTTACTAGCCACCAAAATACCTCTTGCCGTCAAAACATTTAGCGACAAAATTAGAAAGAATGGAACACCTGGGGTCAAGGTAAGGGTAAACAAGGCAAATGCGGCCCATTCAGCAGAAATGAAAAATTTCTGTTTTAGGACACAACCATGATTTACATTGTCCATTATATACGCAGGTCCATATGCAAAGTACCAGGGAATGTTTATCAAACAACTCAGTACACTCACCACTGATATGACAGCTAACGCTGTTGTCTCCGTGCAATATTTTTTTCGCAGCTTCTTACAACATATGACAACAAAACGATCGAAGGTGAACACGACTGTTAACCAGAAAGAGGCTGATATAGCTACATTAATCAGTGTCACAGTTAGATAGCACACCGTGCTCGTGGTCAAAAATGAAACAGGGAAATAAACATTCAGCGTATTCTTCAGCATGACTTCAGCACAAACAACCAGGAGATCCATCGCGGCCATGGCAATCATATATTGGGTAACACATTTGGAGAGGCCACATTTTCCTCGGGAAAGAATCACAATCGTAACAACATTAACTGTAAGAGAGGGATAGAGAGTGCAGGAGGTTGATGACACAGATGAACATGATTAATTTTCTTCCCGTTGCATCAAGGAATCTTGCATTTGACCCAAATATGCAGAGTTTGCATTTCGAGGCGAGCATGTTCTAAATGTAAACTGGACCTAGTGAAAGTGTATAGGGAAGAGAAACATCAGTTTATATTTTATCTTTTGACAGGAACATCTTCAACATAAACCTGCCAACTGTTGTACAAAAAAGGATGGAGATTGGTGAATGCGAATGGGAACTGGACAATTTTAAAGCACACAAGTGGCTGGGCATCGTGAATATTAAAAGGTAAATGGCAGGTGTAAAGATTGAATTCATGTGTGCTGTTACAATGTGAAGTGGGAAATGAATGCACAAAATAGAATCTGGGCCAAGTAGAGTTATATTCTGGAAGACGTGGTGGTGCAATGCGCGGTCCATACATGTGCTAAGTACTGGGAAGGATTACGGTGCTACAGGACTTACAGCTTGAAGGTAAAACATTGCCAAGGGCCACGAACATAATCTGAAAGATGGATGGTAAAAACACAGGGCCAAAGAATGTTCACCGAACTACAAAAAAGACCAGCATAGACAAGGCCGAATGCCAGTTTGCACAGGAGTTATCACAGTGGCGGTACAATGACAATCAGTACAAAGTGACATTCTTATGCCGGCTCCCAGGGAGAAGTGTTATTCGGGGATGAGAGCTGATCAGTCACGTGTTTTAAGTCAGTCTGAGTAATGTGAGATTGATATGCTGGCTGGGCAATTTGCAGGATTATTTCAGGTGAATGCATCGCTGATTCATTGCAGAAAGAGTGAAGGAACATTGCTATGCAGAATGGGTGCAGTCAGTGCTGATCAAGAAGGCATTTTAATGGCTGACTGGGAACGGTGGCATTGCTATCAGATTGAGTGGGCAATATTTATTGGCCATTGCGGAGAGTAGACAGGACAGCTTTTCAATTAATTGATCGGCTGCAGAACAAATCACTTTGTTGCCGAAAGGGCAGAAGGGAGTCATTTGTATCTCAAGGACAGCATCCGTATGAAGTGATTTGAAATGTGAAGCTGAAAATTGATTTTTCTTGGCATGAAGTGCAGAAGACCGTGGTAAAGATTGACCATTATGGGCACATCGATTTGATTCTGTAGACTAATATATGTTCAGAAAAGTTAAATTACGAATTGTCGATGACCTGATGATAAAGACCTAACTGCTAACACACTGATGTTTAAATTAATTTTCTGTACAGCTTATTTCATTTCAGATTGGCCAGGCTTATGCAACCCATGACTTTTAGCATTATTTGGTAAAATGCATATATCTTTTTTCAAAATGCAGCATTTTTTTTAGTGAATTAGCGAAGTTATTCAATGTTGCATTATTATACAGAAATTTAACTTAAAACACATATACTGATAACTGATTAAATTAAATGATCTATCAAAGTCAAGCCAAATTGATGTGTGCCTCAGTTAATCACGGTTGCATCATGATTGCTTACTTACCAAATGATTGCTTACTGCTGCTTACTTACTAAAGGTCCATTTGAATTTTGCAGAATACATTTTCAAAGTGAATGTCACTGAACTAATCTGTCGCCGCCACATATGTAATAATTTGTCACGCACTTTTATTAAATTATTATCAGTATTTCGAATCAAATTAAATACCTCTAGCCTGAATTTTCATCGAAAGTAGGTAACCGGCTCGCTGCCGAAATTTGTTTGTAGCTGTGGTTGCTATGCTATAGGATAGGATGTCAAGGCTCTGGCAAAGGCGCAGAATAGCTTTCCGATTGAAATCTCCGATTAGATCAGGGAGGCACAGATTAGGGAATGTAAAATGCTCATTCCCAAAATAATGGTATGAGTAGATAGAGAGTACCAACTGTTTTCAAGGCTATGCTATATGGTGCAGACTGAACATAGAGTTTTCGCAAAGTTGAATTCAGGGAACCAACAGTGCATTGAACGTGTATAAACGGGGTGGAGAAATAAAATTTTGAATCATATGAATTCAGTAATTGCTGGTTAATGATTTAGATGAACTTTGAATGAAGTAAGGCGAAATATAAGTAGCTTTTTACATTTTTGGAAAGATTGCAATTTGGCAATTTTAACCACACACGCAAAAACATCTATTTGCGTTACATAAACAGTCCAGTTGGCAGCGTTTGAGTCACAATTCTCGAACTCGAATGCCATCATCAAACATTGATTGACTTAATGGAGCTGTCAAAGATAATCACAAACAGCTTTGAAAATGCCAGGCAATGGATAGAAAATAAAGTTTGAGTTTCTCTTGACTTTGTAGACTGCACTGGAAAGGGTGGAAGCATTAGAATTCAAAGCTATTTTGACACAATTGCAGTTTAAAATATGTCTCAAAATGAAACTTGACCTTCATTTACCCGATACCTGTTATTATGTGAGCAAACCTAATATATATATTCCTACAATGACAAGCATTTAAACTGAGACACATAATTATCCACGTGCTATTGTGATCTATACAAAGACTGTTCGTCAAGTTATCAACACTTGAAACTGTACTGGCGAGCACTGTAAATAAGGAAACCGTTTAACAAATACAGTAATTTAACCAATTGTATAATAAAGCAGCCAATATTTGAATAAATAAATTATCAAAACTATTATCCAATAAATTTTCAGTATATTTCCAGAATTTTCTTCCGAATTAAACGTTGAAATGCCCCAGGAATTAACCATCCAATATATACCGAATGAAATAGTGACGCATCCAAAACATTATCCGCTATTTAGCTAGCAAATTAAGTACACAGTCATTAAATATATTATCAACATTATTCCCTGCTAAATAAACTAGAGAAATGAACATCTACATACGATGCAGAATTACCCATTGCTCTCTGCAAATGCAATCTGCTTCAGACCTGTTTTGCTGCTTGGGAAGAGTAAAGTGGAGCAGGTGCAGTGCACTTTGCTTTATGTGCCTCTTGGTGTCGCTACTCCAAACACCCATTTCTGAAGAACTACAGAGCGATGGAACTTCCTCCCCGGTCCCAAATCCATATCACCTTAACAACAATGTTCTATTCGCAATGTAAGTACAAAATAACACTTTTCTATGGCATCTTTTGCATGCAAAACAGATCCTTAAGGGCACATTCATTTCAGTGAATTTGTGAATGTTGTGGCGAACGCACCAGCGAGTCTGATGCACTGAATCGCGTTTGTCCTTACGATGCATTGCTGAAGGCTCGATAGCAGCAGTAACACTCGAGATGTGAGACAAATCCTCCGGTGCGGGTTCAAAACGCTAATCGTGATTTAAGATCATAAAGAAACATGACAATAAGTCGACAGCGGCCTGGATTTTACGTTTTTCGGCAGCGTGAGATTGGAGAAATATAAAATTAGCCCTTTTCCCACTCACCTTCCCTTAGACCATCTCCTGCTCCACAATTCATTAAATTCCCAGTGTGAGGAGGCATTGAGTGATACAAAATGGGCACCCCATCCAATCTGCAGTGAAAGCCTGAACATTGTGAGGCAGAGTGTAATGCTGTGAACATAAAGTCAGTATTGCTGCAAGCTCAAGACCACCTGCTCTTAGAAACTGTTTTTCCAAAAGATGTTTTTTTATTGAAAGCTCAGGCAAGAAACAAAAAAAGGAAAAAGTAAACATGAAGGCGCCGCCACCTTCCCCAGCACAATCTGTTGCTAAATTTAATCATGGCCCCAGAGGCAGAACCTCTCTTCCACGTCATTTTCGTCTCATGGTAGCTGCCCAGAAACATTTTTCTTTTCTCTCGTCTGGGCCACAGTAAGTGCAAAGCACGAATCAAGAAAACATACGATAGTGCTTTTCTCAAACTCAACACCTTGCTAATTACTAACTTGTAAAAGGTGGGCCCGCCCGTTCTCCATCTGCAACTGGGAGATTCATGTGCGTGACGTCATTATGCCCGATGCAGCTCATTGATCTCCGTGCGGATTCGGCATTTTTAGGGGTATGGGTAGTGGGGTGTGGGGGTTCTGGGGATTGAGGGGGGGTGAGAGGGGTGCGATTTGCGGACAAAAGTTCCAGCTAATTCTTTTCGTTAAATATTTGGATATTCAAGACTGAATTCAAAATTTACGTTCTCAGTTAGGAGCCAGTATTCTCCGAAATAATTTACATTTAAACATGCATTGTGTAGTTAATCTTTCTTGAGTTGGAAGAAAATAAACAGCAAGTGCCGTCATTTCAATCCACAAAGTATATTAGTAATCAAAATTTAGTCATCATGCAACATTTTCTTATCTTTACATCTATTGACAAAGCTCAGAACTTTTATTTCCGTTTTCAATATCCCTTCTTGAAAATAAGGGTTTTCTATGCTGCAGTCCTTGTGAAGCGGGTGTAAACACAATGCTACGAGAGATGGATTTCCAGCTTTTTGATCCAGTGACAGTCAAGGAACGGTGATGTATCTCCAAGTCAGCTTGGTGTCTGACTTGGAAAGGATTTTGTAATTAAGAGTGTTCTAATGCCTCTTCTGCTCTTGTCCTTCCATGCTTTCGTGGTCAAGTGCACAAGAGAAGGAAATTTGCTGACATCTGTCAAATGTCCACAGCCAGCGATCATACCTAACAACAATGCTTAACCTCATGAATTGTAAGGGCTACTTGCAGGCAAAACAGCGTATTCAGCATGCGAAAGACAGGGCCCATTGATCCGCCTACCAAATAACGATAGCTCAGCTCTGATGTCCTGTCACAGTCGCCTTGATTGGTGGTGAAAATGTCTGCAACTCACTGGTCACGGCTCTCCACCAATATCCTCATCGGCAATGACTGTGGAGCGCAGCACACCAGTGCATATACATGGCTGAAGAATTTGGAGCCACATTCACCTGAAGTGACGAGTGGATGAACCATCCTACCCTCCTCCTGCTGATGAGAAGCATCACAGATGCCAGTCTACTTACAATGTGATTCTCAGCACTTGAACTTAAGGAATGACTGAAAGGATGATATGGAGTAGAGGCTAAGGGTCCTTTTATCTAATGCCAATAGTATGGGAGATCAGTGCTCCTCAATAGGTCTTCCTGTCGAACCTCGTATCGTGCATCTAAAATAATGGCACCTACGTGAAAATGTGAGCAGTTTCAAAGGTTTGCCTATCCACAAAAAGACACGACAAATCCAAACAATCTGATGACAGCCCCATCTGCCTACAATTCATCATGATCAAAGTGATGAAAAGTTTCATCGACAATGCTTTCAATCGCCAGGTAATTGGCAACAAACAGCTCACTGACGCTCACTTTTTGCACCATGCGATCTCCAGCTCTCGGTTTGCCTTGGTCCAAGGTGTTCAAAAGTGTTGTACTCATCAGGTGAGGAGCGAGCGGCAGTGTTTTATTACAAGACAACATTTGTCACACAATGTACCAAGGAGGGCTATGAGAATTGTAGTCATTAATAAAAACAGGCAACTTCCCCACTGCTTGGCATCTTTGCAGGTGAATCATCTCAGCCCCATGTTATCACTGGAGGAGAGCCTGAGGGCAGTGTCCTCAGCTGAACCATTTTAAGTTGCTGCATCAAAAGACTTCTCTGCATTTTAAACAGAGAAGGATGTTTGGTGTGGTGAGGAGGGGGTGGCGCAGTGGGAGGGGGTTGTGTCCGCTGATCACTGTTCAAATTTCAGCACCATTCACGGCTCAACAGATGCTGATGAAATCCCTGCCCATGTGCATCAGGACGTGGGCAATAGCCAGACTTGTGCTGAAAACTGACAAGTAATATTCGCCTCACACAATCGCCAGGCGATGTGCACCTGCACCAAAAGAATATCCAACAAAATACCCTTGAGCTTTAATGGCATTACCATATCTTAAGCCCCCATTTTCAAAAAGTTTGGACAAACCATTGACAAGAATCTTTGACTAGAAGGGCAGGACAGAATCTGAAAATGCTGTGGTGAGCAAAACACGCACTGACTCTACAAACTCTTTCCTCCATCTAAAATGCACAAATCAGGAGTGTTATGGGATAGGCTGCACCTGCCTAGATGATTTACGTTCCAATAGAATTCAAGGATATTGACTTAATCCAGTACAAAGCAGACAGCTTGATTTGCAAACATTCCATAAACTTAATGATTCAAGCTGTTTATCCTTATCTGAATCATTCCTATTACTGTTTTTAAAGTTCATATGAATCAGCAGCAAACACCTCAGCGAAATAATCTTATGTAAAAGATGAATTATCCATCCAATTTCTTGTTATTGCTCAATTGCATTAATGCTTCCTAAATACCATTTTGCAACACTTTCAGTGTGCACCATTTTTCATAGCCTTGAGAGCGTGGGCTACTTAAATGAAATCTCATGACATCACGTAGTATATGGGCAATGAATATCCCCTCCTGGTGACCACCTCCCGTTATCCTCAGCGGATGAAACAATGATCATTAATGGCCGACGTTTTGGGGAGTGACAAGAAAAAAAAAAGTGCTTTACGTCGGGGACCTCGATGTCTGTGAGCAAGATAGGATCAGTAGCTCCACTAATGGCCGAGCTGGCAGAGTCATAACGATAAGTGCTAGTTAGGGTCTTTGGCAGGTGGTCGTTGAAACCACCAGGTGCAAAAACGTAATTGAATTCGCTCCACCAACCTACCAACCACATGTTCATGTGTCCATTCAGTGATTTATAATGCAAACGAATTCCGCCTTCATATTGGGGCGTCCCTCCATCGTGTTGTGTGAGACAACCATTGTGATAAATGTGGTGGGTTTCACCTTGATCAAGAAATCAAAAGTGTGCATTCACGATGCACTGTGGACCATTAGCTGGAGCTGATTTGTGCACAACCATAATTTCTAACCCCATCGCTGTGGTAATAAGTATGTGATTTGAGAGGGATTAAGATCCATTAAAAATTGGAAAATGGATCAAAACCATTAGCAAAGACTTCAAATATTTCAATTGGAATTTTGTGGAATGCGAATTTGCCTCTCCGCAGATTTTCACAGATTGGTTTGCAATTGATTATGATAATTATTCCTGAACCCAACCTCCTAAAATACATTCCGTGAAGCATGAATAAGGTGTCAGCAGTGGATATCACGGAGTGAAAGACACAGCAACATGAAGGTTTCTGTTAAATTTATGGTTAAACATACCTGCTTGCTTTGATGAATCCCCAACAGTAAAGAAACAAAACAAAAACAGAATTACCTGGAAAAAACTCAGCAGGTCTGGCAGCATCAGCGGAGAAGAAAAGAGTTGACGTTTCGAGTCCTCATGACTCTTCGACAGAACTTGAGTTCGAGTCCAAGAAAGAGTTGAAATATAAGCTGGTTTAAGGTGTGTGTGTGTGGGGCGGATAGATAGAGAGACAGAGAGGTGGAGGGGGGGGGGGTGGTGTGGTTGTAGGGACAAACAAGCAGTGATAGAAGCAGATCATCAAAAGATGTCAACGACAATAGTACAATAGAACACATAGGTGTTAAAGTTAAAGTTGGTGATATTATCTAAACGAATGTGCTAATTAAGAATGGATGGTAGGGCACTCAAGGTATAGCTCTAGTGTTTTTTTTTATAATGGAAATAGGTGGGAAAATGAAAATCTTTATAATTTATTGGAAAAAAAAGGGAAGGGGGAAACAGCAATGGGGTGGGGATGGGGGAGGGAGCACACGACCTAAAGTTGTTGAATTCAGTATTCAGTCCGGATGGCTGTAAAGTGCCTAGTCGGAAGATGAGGTGTTGTTCCTCCAGTTTGCGTTGGGCTTCACTGGAACAATGCAGCAAGCCAAGGACAGACATGTGGGCAAGAGAGCAGGGTGGAGTGTTAAAATGGCAAGCGACAGGGAGGTCTGGGTCATTCTTGCGGACAGACCACAGGTGTTCTGCAAAGCGGTCGCCCAGTTTACGTTTGGTCTCTCCAATGTAGAGGAGACCACATTGGGAGCAACGAATGCAGTAGACTAAGTTGGGGGAAATGCAAGTGAAATGCTGCTTCACTTGAAAGGAGTGTTTGGGTCCTTGGACGGTGAGGAGAGAGGAAGTGAAGGGGCAGGTGTTGCATCTTTTGTGTGGGCATGGGGTGGTGCCATAGGAGGGGGTTGAGGAGTAGGGGGTGATGGAGGAGTGGACCAGGGTGTCCCGGAGGGAGCGATCCATACAGAATGCCGATAAGGGGGGTGAAGGGAACATGTGTTTGGTGGTGGCATCATGCTGGAGTTGGCGGAAATGGTGGAGGATGATCCTTGGAATGCGGAGGCTGGTGGGGTGATAAGTGAGGACAAGGGGGACCCTATCATGTTTCTTGGAGGGAGGAGAAGGTGTGAGGGTGGATGCGCGGGAGATGGGCCGGACACGGTTGAGGGCCCTGTCAACGACCGTGGGTGGAAAACCTCGGTTAAGGAAGAAGGAGGACATGTCAGAGGAACTGTTTTTGAATGTAGCATTATCGGAACAGATGCGACGGAGGCGAAGGAACTGAGAGAATGGGATGGAGTCCTTACAGGAAGCGGGGTGTGAGGAGCTGTAGTCAAGATAGCTGTGGGAGTCGGTGGGTTTGTAATGGATATTGGTGGACAGTCTATCACCAGAGATTGAGACAGAGAGGTCAAGGAAGGGAAGGGAAGTGTCAGAGATGGACCACGTGAAAATGATGGAGGGGTGGAGATTGGAAGCAAAATTAATAAATTTTTCCAAGTCCTGACGAAAGCATGAAGCGGCACCGAAGTAATCATCGATGTACCGGAGAAAGAGTTGTGGAAGGGGGCCGGAGTAGGACTGCAACAAGGAATGTTCCACATACCCCATAAAGAGACAGGCATAGCTGTAAAGAAACAATTTCATTTTATCAGACCTGGCGGTTGAGAAAAACGTGAACATGCATTTATACGTGTAATAATTGTATTTAGGTTCTTACCAGGAACACCAATAGCCGCGAGAACAGGATAGTAAATAGCTTCTATCTGGCGAAGTATCAGTTCTCCCATCTTTATGAGGAGATGCCTTTCCTGCAGAGATGGATGCACAAGACGGAATGAACGTGTCAGCTAAAATGTAGAAACCCTTCTCTTTTTTAAAAAAATTCAGTTCAGGAAATTAGGAGAAACACGTTAAAATCAAAGGATTTTCGGAAGGAGTTGCCACATTAATTAATCTGGAGCACCAGGGTAAATCAGACACCACAGCATTCGTAGCAGTGAACAGAGAAAAGCTGTTTCCTTTGGTTAACATGATGCACTTTAGTTAACTAATGGAAAACATGGCCGCTGCGATCTGGAAAGAGAAAGGCAACATGAACATGGGAACGCCACTAGCTGAACTTTCCACTCAAAGCCACTCATTGCCCTGGATCAGTACAGAAAAATATTGCCGTTCCTTCACTGTCTATGTGTCAAATGAATGGACCACCCCGCCTCCCCCAACCCGCTAACAATACCGTGAATGTAACTACACCACAAAGACCGCAGCATCTCACCACCCATTTCACAAGGAGAATTAGAGAAAGAAAAAAATGCTGGCCTTGCCAGCCTTGCCCTCATCCATGAATTGAAAGGAGAGAAATTTATATTCTTAGTCCCAGAGCATTTTCATAAACGTACGTTGGAAAACGAGAGCTTCGAGAATGGGTTTGTAAATGCCCTGTACCTGATGAAGTACAGCAAATTATATCCTCGCTGAGAAGCGCTAACTCCTATAGAAGCAGACACACCGAGCCTGGTGGAAAGCATGAAATGTGACGTTCAGAGAAACAGTTATGTAGACAGCAGATAAATCCCCAAGAGCGCATTCATGTTCCCTAAAGAAATCAATTAGTTTCAGTCGTTGAACAAACAGGTTACATCAGTCATTCTCCTTCTGAAAGGAACCGTTTCAAAGTGAAACGGCTAAAATTGGAATGATGTGTGTGGTCTATACAATTCAAGGGGCTATATTTTGACAAGCAACGGGTTGATCCAATAGTGCATATTCACGGCGGGAAATGAATGACCCACAGAGCGATGTTGGGCATGAAATTATTACTAATTTAGATCAAAATGATTCGAGGAAACTCAATCGGCCTGAACCACCAGGAGAAGTGGGAAAATTCCAGATGTTCACCACTGATTTGTGTTTCGGGACCCATTATATTTTCCAACAGGGCACATGACTGAAGTCTGTCTTTGTCATTTAATCTTCCAGAGGGAACTCATACGCGGCCCAGATCTTTCCGTGGATTCCTCTTGCAATGACATTTCTGTCAGTGACTTGATCTACATTCTGTGTCGTTGCACATAACTTTGCACCATTTTGCCTGGAAATTATAAGCGCAACTGCAGGACCTGGAAGGTTAGTTATGGTGGTGACCTGATGTGCAATGGAAAGTGTATGGAGAAGGCTTTTGTTTTCTCACCTGATATATTTCAAAGTAAAGCGTTCAAGACAATCCGACCTGATACACCCTCAGTAATGATTCCCCACGCCATGCAATCCTCCTGCTCACCCACCCACATACTCCATCCAGAATGAACTGAATGAAAAACAATTGTTTGAATAAAATAATGGGATATCAAGAGTACATCGCTGGAAGGGTATTCCACGCTAAACATTAAACTCTTGGCCCTTAAATTTCTTCTGCAGACAATCATTAGCAGATGCATGCACTGATTATGATGAATCCGAATCGACGGCACCTCCGACTTTGGTGTGCGCTGCATTTCAAACAAGCACCAAAAACAGAACAGTTAAATTCAGTAGCTCATTCGGCCCCTTGAGCCTGTTCTGCAAATCGGAACGCTCATGGTTTATCTGATCAGAGCCTCAGCCCCGCTGTCGTGCCTGTGTTCCCCCAACCAGCGCTGTACACCGGCCCCCTCCGCCATCTCTCTCACAACACACACTTATATCCTCATGTCCCTAGTCTACCTGATGGTCAATAAGCTATCCAACTCAGCCATCAATATGCGACCACTTTGGTGATGGCGTCATAATCAGAGCGATGCAAAATGGTTCGTCTGTGTGAACCTATTTCCAGTTTACTTGCGGCGCTAAATAAGGCTTTTTAATGGCTCCAGCACTGTTTGTCATATATGTGTCGATCATTCTCCAAGCATGCACTCAAGGAGCTTGAAACAGGATTACTCATGTATTTCAGGACCACACGCAGCCTTTTCAAAGAGCAAAGATTAAATCCTTGCACAGAGGTTACTGGAAAGCTACAGAGGGAAGTCTTATTCGTGGACCAATGCACACTTATAGCTCAGGATCCGGAGACATTCAGGTGCGTGCTGAGCACTTTGCTGCAAACTCAGAATGTTTTCGATTGACAATATATTTGAGGATACAGATGCTGTATCAAACCATTGCTGGTCATGTGCTCCAAGATACCGCAGCCACTTTGAACAATGCACAGCTCTGTTCAGTACGGAGGTTTTGCAAACTTGGCAGCATGCACTACAAGGGCACAACCTGGATGGGCAAATTACCACCGCCTGACAAAAACAAGCTCGGCACTTGGCAGGCTTCACTCACTGATTTCGGCAAAGACAACATGGGTTTTCCCTTAAATGGAGGGTCAAGGCCTGCCTGGCAGGGGTTTTTTTTGTACCTCTTCTATATCAGTGCGAGACTTGCACAACTTTTCGGCCTCATAGAAAGCTAAAGAAAACTTTCCAACTTCACTGCCCATGAACCATTTCCAAAGGTTGCTGGCAGGGCAAAATCGGCAAAACCGATAACCTTGCAAAGTGCAGCATTCCTGACATTGAAAATATATTCAATAGAGCCCCGGTTCCCTGGGTAGGTCTTGTGGTTTATCTGGATAATGCCAACGTGCCAAAACCCACACTCAGTCAGCACGGGAAGCTCCACTACAGGATGTCTGAAATCTCAAAGCCAAACTCAGAGATTGCAAGCTGGATCCCAGTACATGGGGTCCTGAGGCCACCTTGTTAAAAGCAACGTGTTGTGCATGCACCATATGCAGCATACACCCAGTGCACCGGAAAGCTGCTACTAAAATATGGGATTCATAGCCCTTCTTCAGGCGAAACGCCCTATCGGGATGGAGGATTGAGGACCTGGGAAAGGCTGTGTTGGACCCCAGTCAAGGTCGTGCACAAATGCCGCAGATATGTGGTGGTCGTTGGGTACATGTTTCGGTAAAGGGGTGCCTTTCCATACCTGCCTCTGCTGCTAAGCATTTCTCGTTGAAAGGATGGCCAAAGAGAAAGGTGCCAGGCTACTCTCCAGGTGTCCGAAAGCACGGGGGCTTTAACACCAGGGAGCACGAGGAGAATGATGCCGGACTTTCGGCCTGGCACAATGCGGTCCATCAAATCGAAAACTGCTTCGAGACTCAGCGACTCAATAGAGTGGTGGAAAGGCCGAGGCAGAGCAAGTAAAAGTGAAGCAACCTGGGCCTTTGATTTCCACTCGTGAGTGCTAAAAACCTCTCCAATGGCGGATGGACATGTAGGTCCAGAATTGGAATCCTGGGTCATCTGAAATCACACTGAGCCGGAAGAACTTCATTCTAGGTACTGAGGGAATGCTACTGACGTCAATCAGTAGAAATATACAATTTCAGGAAGGTAGGGCACCTCCATATTTTCAATGGCAATTTGGATTGCGCAATAACTTGTGGCCCATCTAACCATATCCCCGCCACATGAAACAATACATTTGAAAACATGGTTATGAACAAAATAACAAACATTCAGCATAACCAAATGGAGGAATCATCCAATGGTTTCAGCATTTGTGGAGAACAGAGTGAAGCACATTAAGGACAAGGAATCACGGGCAAAGATAATTTATTCAGACTGAACAGACAGCTTATGCAGAATTTGCCAATCGATTGTGCAAGTATAGAACTGATCTAATCTCACACGTGATATCACACTGACACTTTTTTTTGCAGCGCTCTCACATGTTGAAGGGCCGGGAAAATTAATCATCAAGATAGTTAGACAGACAGACCGACAGACAGATAGACACATAGGTGCACAGAAAGAGACACTTTCAAATGGATAGATTGATTAGAAAAGAGAGTTGTACGTGAGAGAGAGAGCTAGACAGTGCGTGTGACAAATGGATCAAGCGAATGAAAGAACATGAGAATGAGAGAGCGAGATGGAATGATAGATAGATAGATAGATAGATAGATAGATAGATAGATAGATAGATAGGTAGGTAGATAGATAGGTAGATAGATAGATAGATAGATAGATAGACAGGTGGATAGATAGATAGATACATAGATAAATAAATGGATAGATAGATAAAAGCAAAACACTGCGGATGCCGGAAATCCAAAACAACATTCCCTGGAAAAACTCAGCAGGCCGTAAAGCATTTGCGGAGAGAAAAACAATTAACGTTCCGAGCTTGTATGACTCTTCCGCAGAACGAAGGAAAAATAGAAAAGAGGTGAAACATAAGCTGGTTTAAGGGAGGGGGTGGGAAATGTAGAGCAGGACAGAAGCCCAGTGATCACTATCAAACTGACTCGAAATGTTAACTGTGTTCCTCTCCACAGATATCCCCAGACCTGCTGAGTGTTTTCCAGGTATTTTAGTTTTTGTTTTAGTTACATAGATGGATGGATGGATAGATAGAAAGATGTGGAATTGAAGGGCTGAAATACAAGTGCTTCTTGCAACCAATATCCACTGTCGGATCATTGATAAAGGCAACAGTGAAGCAGAAAGGGGTGATTGAGAATGAAAAAGAAACATAGAAACACAATGAATTTACACATGCGAGATGCAAGTATTGCACACCAATAAAACTGGGAATTTCATCTAACAAATCCCCCATAACATCGGATCGGATATGACTTCCAGGAACTCGGTCAAAGACATTCGCTTTGGGTAGCAAATAATAAAATTTGAAGGATAACACGTTCCTTGCGACATGAACAAAAGCATCACAAATTTACCGGGAAGAGAAAAAAATGGGAAAAATAAGTCAAAATTGATTCACCAGACCTGGAGCCAAGGGTACATTTTCCCTATACCTGGCATAAAACCCTCAGCTCTTTGCTGCATCAAATATATAAACTGATAATCGACCTGGACAACACATTCAGTCACATAAATGTGTGTAAATACCATTATCAAAAATGCCTCGTGTTAGTCGCAAATATAAAGTGAACAATCTTTCCAATGAGGAAGAAGGATGGTAAGAGGGGGAACAATCATCCATGGATAAGCTAGGAGGTTAAAGGTGACACAAATTACAAAACTAAGGCATACCAAAATGCAAGGGTCTGTGACAAGCTGGAAGATTGGGAACGTTTTAAAGATGAACAAAGGGTTACTAAAAATCATAAAAGACCAAAGGAAAATTAGCGCCTCAAGTGAAGGGCCAGATGATAGAGCCGATCTGACCAGTGCCGTTTTAGGTTCAAATGGAAGTTACAGGCCAGTATCAATGGGTGGCGGTCCATAAAGAGACGGACAGTACAATTAAATGTGGATAATCTGGGCTCAAGATCCAAAAGGGTTTTTTTTTAGGAGAAATTCAACAAGAATGTATTGAAAGTGAATGAATCACTTAACATCTCCATGCAGCCAGTGCTATCAAGCAAATTAACAGTTAAAGTTACCAGCTGAGCCTTGCACAACCTTAGAGCCTGTAAACAACAGAAAGGCCTTGAGAGCCTGATTGGAGACAGAGGATGACAACAACATAGATTAAGTGCTCTTTTCAAGCGATTAGGGAAGGGCTGTTGGTCCCAGCCAGGATAGGCGGTGACGTCTCTGCCGGGGTGAAAGAGCATCTAAGATATAATATCATTTCTGCCAAGAAGGGGATTTCAATATTGTTATTTTACGGGATCAGTTATGTATAAAATAGGCTGCGTGCTTGCAGTTTGACCGTGTGCTATCTCATCATTCCTTGAGATGGTTCTCTCCTTGCAATTGCTTGAATAAAAGATCGTGACCTGTATCTGAGCCTCCTGTCATCCGTTGGTCAAAGTTAGCGCAGCAACAGCCCAGCGTGTTTATACATTGCTACGGGCGAAGTTAGGAGACTCAGAAGTGGGCGGTCTGTATATTGTCCACACACACGGGCAGTGAGCAGTTGGATCCTATCCTGCGAAGATTCATTAATTACAGATCCTAGCACCTTGTTCAATACAGTCAGACAGGACGGCAACTGCCTAAAAAAGTCAGATCCGTGTTGCAAGCAAATATTAAACAGATTGACAAAGTGCTCCAAATATCCATAGGAACCAAAACTCACCTGGTCAACATGCAAAGCATTGTAGAAATGTTACATTCCGGATTCCTTTAACATTTTACCCTATCCTGTAAAAATGAGTTCACTTTAGTCTCCAGCTAATGCCCACACTGGTGTACATTGAAATATGTAATTCGTATTGATTTCGGCACAACAGGCCATTCGGCCCACCTAAACCATGTAACCTGTAGGACGTGTGAGATCATTTCTGTCAAGGGTCTGGGAAGAGGGAATGAATAGAGGTGTGGGTTGGAAAATAAAAGGGGAAAAGTTTCAGAAGGACAAGAGGCACCAGTTTGGGGAAAAAAACTATTTCTTTCGGTGAGGTTTGGTGGAGGATGGGAGTATCCATAGGGGATAGAGAGGAGGAGGAGTCTGTATCTCTGCGTGAACACCTCACTGGGCCTAGTGACAGAGAAAGTGACCCGATGACGAAAAATGTTTCTGATGCTGAACACAGTGCCAGGAAATTCCACCAGGGAAGTTTTACAGTCACCTGACCGCAAATTCATCAACAGCACTGTCGTGGTACCTAAATAATGTGGACTTCAGTGTTCAGCAAGGCGGCTGACCACCAGGTTCTCATGGGTAAATAGGGATGGATAATAAAATAAAATGGGCGACCCAGCGTCACTCATATCCCCTGAATGACTGAACGACCATAGCCTCGTTATAATGATCACAGATTTGAGTTCCTATATTTATCTGTGTATATTTATTCCGCTCAGTGAATGACTATATGTAAGTAGCACATTAAAAGAAAGAGAAAGAGAGACAATGAGATAAACCGAGGAATGAAGATGGAGGATAAGATGGAACAAGAATAGTAAAAGAAATGGTGGTGCACAAACAGAGCGAGACGGAGCAAAAGAGAATCATCAAATAAAAGAGAGCTAGATAGTGAATAAAGGAAGAGGGTGAGAGCGCAGAGAGGGAGATGCAGAGTGAAAGAGTGGGAGAGGGAGAGGAAGTAGAGCGGAAGAGAGACTGAGCTAGAAGGAGATCGGGAGAGAAAAGGACAGCGACAGAGAGAGCGAGACAGAGAGAGAGAGGGAGAGAGAGAGAGATGAGTGGAAGATGGTGGGCGTGGGCTGTGGGTGGGATGGTTGGTGGGGAGCAACACAGGGTCACGACAAATAAATACTGGCCCAGGAAAATATCCAGCCTGTCGCTGAATTGTTGAAAGAAACAATCACACCATAAAAGTGCCAGGCAATGAACGTCTACAGCAAGAGACAATCTGACCATTGCTCCTTGACAATCAATGGCAATACCATTGCTGTATCCCCCCACTATCATCTTCCAGGAGGCCACTATTGACGAGAAACTGATCTGGACTAGTCACATAGGTACTGTGGCTGCAAAAGCAGGTCAGATGCCAGGAATTGCCTGGGCAGTTACGTACTTCCTGCAACCACCCCCCCCCCTCCCCCCACAAATGCTGTCGACTACCTATAAGGCAGAAGTCAGGAGTTTGACGGAATACTCTCCAATTTCAAGGATGAACACAACTCCAAAAACAGTCCAGAAACTCGTCACCATCCAGGACAAAGCAGCCTGCTTGATTATCATGCCAAACTAATCATTCAATCCCTCCACCACCGATGCACAACAGCAACAGTGTGTACCATCTATATTCTCTGCATCAAATCAACAAGATCGCTTCGACTGCACCTTCCAAGCTCAAGGCCACTGCCCTCTCGAAGGTCAAGGTTTG
The DNA here is from genome assembly GCF_017639515.1 of Carcharodon carcharias. Taxonomy (NCBI): domain Eukaryota; kingdom Metazoa; phylum Chordata; class Chondrichthyes; order Lamniformes; family Lamnidae; genus Carcharodon; species Carcharodon carcharias. The sequence continues at coordinate 1,642,971 of NW_024470775.1, forward strand.
CAGATAAATGCGAACAAGACAATCTTCAATCCCCTCGCCAAGCCACAGACCATCTCAACTTGGAAAGACATCAGTGTTCCTTAACCTTCTCTGGGTCAGTATCCTTTGGTATGACAATCACCTCCATCCACCACCCTCTAAAAAGACTGTGGGTGTAGGTATACCACAGTGACCGCAACTGTTCGAAAGTCAGCTCACCACCACCTCCACAAGGGCATAGGGATGGGGAATAAATTTCCCCCAGCCAGCGAGGCTTCCATTCCATGAATGAATAAAAACAAACCCCCCACATGTGGAGTTATTGATCCATATGATAAACTGGTTGAAGAAGGCCTGGGCAGGAGGCAACATCAAAACGAATTGATTGTATTGCACAGAACTAGGAGCAATATCCTCGTGGGGAAAGATCAGGTATCTTCGCGAAACTCAAACTGGCTGGTGAGTGGATGCTGACGATGCTCCGCTGTAGACAAGGCTGAACCAAGACATGAAACAGCAGTTTAGCGTGACACACGGTCTTTTGCTAATGGTGATGTAGCCGGTGCCTCATAAAACATCACCCAAGAAGAGACAGTTGTGCAATAATCGATTATGTTGCACCCGGAGCGCGGGAGTTCTTGGTCAGGGGCATCTTGCTGGGGTGGGGGACGGGGAATGGGAAGTTTACCCCTCATACTTTAGAGGGAATGGGAAAACGGGGTGATGCCAAACGGAACCAGCTTTAACTCGAGAGAGGGGCAGCAGTTTGATATGTTGCCTTCATTCCCCTCCCCCACTTCCCCTGAGGCAAACCCTCCTGAACATCTAGACCCCCGTCCGAAAGCCCACTTTACTAGCATAATGCCCAGTTCACAGTTCCATTCCCATGTTGATTAAAACCAGTCCATATTGTTTTACGACTCAACCCAGTAATATTTCACACTCAGCAATGGGCAGCCGGTCCACTCAAATCATAACCAGATAGGGATTCCGTCCATTTCTTTCCCTGGCATATGATTGCATAGCTTCTACTTAAATAGAGCTAATGTGTGTACCACAGCACTCCCTGTGGTAGTGACTCCCACATTCTCACCTCTCTCTCTTGGGAAATAAGTATTCCTGAATTCCCTGTGAGTTTTATTGGCGACTGTCTTTTATTTAAATCCTCTAATTATAAGCATCATCACTACAGCAAACGTTCACTCTGCAACCACTATATTAAAATATTTCATAATTTTAAATATATTGATATGAGGACCCCACTCGGTTCATTCAGTCTTTCCAATCTATCTCTATTTCTTTCACATGCTTTCCAACATGGAGCTTAGTCCCTTCACTGAACACACCGCTTGTGACGCTACATGTGTACCTGATGGTGTGCACGGTTGCAAGCATATTAATGGCTTTCACAGGGACTAATGAAAAAAAATCGGTCAGTGGGTTGTGTTTATGATGATGCTCACCGCGTGTCCAAGTTCATCTCAAGCAAAATTCTAGGTTAAGCCTCGTTTTGCCTGAGGCGACATCTTGGGTAAGGCAGTTTAAATAATTGCCTCCTATGGGCAACAACAAAAATAGTGAGTGTTGTGCTCCTTGAGCATACTGAACAGCTCCTTTGGTTCACCGTGGGGTGGGGAGGTCTTGGCTATTCGCATCTTGCTTGGTGTCCCCTTAGAGGACTAACGGGGTGGAGGGGAGAGGGGAAGAAGGATCTGTTTTAGGGAGAGAGCGACAGGAGGGTGAAATGGCATCATTCACCCCTGCTGGTAGTGAGAATCCCTCTTCCTCTGTTATATCTCCATACGAATCTCCTCTGACAGTTACCAGCAGACTGCGCTCCCTATCCCTTGGCAGAAGAGTCACCGTGCAGGGTGACGCTGTATGCCATCAAGTCCACTGCATGCAAAGATTGTGCAAGGTGCTCACAGAAAATGCGAGAAGAATATTGTGCTTAATCTGGAATTGGGTCGAACTGAACACAACATTCTCTGTGTCACCCTCAACCGGCAAGTTTAAAATAATATAATTGCCAACCAAGATAAAAATTAGGAAACAGCTTTTCAGGACCCGTTTCAAACCTCACACTTAGGCACACTCTTCAGTGTTTATCAAGACAAACGAGCGTTTTTTTTTTGTGTGTGCACTCGGCAATCGAAAGCCTGTGCCTTGTCCAAACTGACCAGCAATGGTCCTGTTGGATCCTGTCTTGTGATGACTCATCATTTTTCCATCATCACGCCTTTGTGCCAATCTATCAGGCTGGATGGCAAATGGCCGTCGGTCAGCTCTGTACCCCGGCAAATATTTAACAGACTCATAAGCTTCTGAACACGACCGATATGTTTCCCAAGACAGTTGAAAGGCATTGAGCACTGTGCACACTAACTGCATATAGCACACACAACCAACCTTTTATCTCGCACTCTCATAACTGAGTGCAGCCTGGACGCCAGCCAATGCCAATAGGTGGAATGCAATTAGGGACCAAAAAGAGCTGGAGAGAGTAAAGTCTAGGAAACCATTCGGCCCATCGATTTTCCACAGCTGCAAGGCAGTGTGGGATCAATTGCATTTGCGGACATGGGAAGAGGGGGAGGATAGTGCGGAGTAGGGGAAACAGGAAGTTGGGTGCTGTGGTTGTGAGTTAGAGCGTTAGAAGGGCAGGGGAACGTGGGGGAATGAAAATTAGGCTGTGCAGTTGTGGGCGAAGGGGTAGACAAGGTCTCTGATGTAAGTGCAGCTGCAGGATGTACCCCAGTGACCAGTAACTCCAGGGAAAAATAAAGGTGTCTCCAGACTCACTGATTGACTCACTGATCCTAAAACAAAGGGCTCAGTCACGACTTCCAACGGGGTCCCAGGGGATGGCAGACCGGGAATATTGTATGCCACCAGCTGCAAGCTCATTGCTGGGTTTCAGGAAGTGGTTGTCAGTTGTGCTCCTACTATATAAAACAATAACAATTATGAGTTGCGGCCAGCAAGGAATTCTTGAAATGTACGGAGGCCGAACTCATACACTTAAGGGAGGACATCTGCCCTCTTAACCCACTCTAACCTGCATGTGACTGCGGACCCACAGCATTCCTAAGACTTAAATGACGCTCAGAAATGGCTTCTCAAGTCACTCAGATGTTGTCACGCTGAAGACAAACAGGGAAACCGAACATAATTGGACAGGTCTGCAAGGGTTGAAGCTTGAACATTTCTCAAACAAACCTTCTGTTTGTCCTTCATACCTTCAGTGCATCTTCAATTCATGTTAATCATGGTGGATAGGTGATCCAACCGCTGTTTGATGGCTTTAGACAGTAATCAGTGGGAAATTTCTTTGGTCACCATTCACCAAATTGCGTGTATTTTCAAGTATTGAGATGCTGACATTCGTTTTACCAATACTTATTCTATGTTTGGTGTGTTCACGTTGAAAATGAGAACACAAAATGGTGGCAGCATGCTTACTTTTTTCAAGATTTTATTGAGAGCTGTACAAGCCTCAAAAGTTTCAGATCCAGCTGAAGAACTGCTGCAGAAACGACGCCGCTACCAATTATTCAGCCAATAAAAAATCATCCGCTGGTACTGGCCAAATCCTACGCATGTGTCTTCATTCTGAGGCATCACATCATCGAATAGGCATCAGTTCACTGTCAATGCTTCCCCTTAATAGATGTTAATTGTCATAAGAGAATGCTAAACTAGCTGGTGAGTCATTAGATGTTCTATAAAAACAAAGGGTTGTTCAATGTGAACTTCACCAGGGACATGTGGACACGCGGCTATGTCTGAGACAGATGTACACTGAGTGAAGAGTTGAGAATTTGGATCAAATGGGAATTTGGGAAAGTGAGGTCAAGACGTGTTTCTTCACTTATTTTCGTCAGCCTCCGATCATTGGATCATTTTCCTCCTTATCTCCAAAATAGATGAGTGCAACATTCTGGCAACGTATCTCTGTAACTTTGTAACTAATTGGCTAACTAAATGCGTAAGGTTGTCAGCAGTGGCAGGCTGGTGGTTTGCCATTATAGCAGCATGAACGTTTCGATGGAATACATTGAATACATTGAGCTGGATTATGAGTTGTGGAAATTGTCAGCCATTTGTAGGGAGGCAATGGGGAGCAAATGTTGCTTGGACACTTTCTTCCAGAAGTCATTCATTCCCCTTAGGTTCAAGAGAACTTCAGGTTGGTCAATGATCAGGAGGTTGGGTGCTTGTCTGTGTATAAGGGGACCCAGCACCGAGACTTCAAGGAGCCTCGGTCTATCACCTTTTCAACTGGTATGACGTGCTTGCAACCTATATGAATGGGGAGGACCGCAAGTTAGATGTGCGGACTGATCATGACACAATGGTGAGGAATATCTTTCGAATGGTGGAGCCACGCGGAATATAGCAGTGATTGGCGGCAGTGTAGTCAGTGGTGTATGTTGTGTTCGCTGCAATTGTTAACATGAGTCAAGGCTGCTGTGCTACTTCCAAGCTTGAAGGTTTTAGGCGACCTGCTCAGGCTGGAGAGGAGCTTCACGTTGGACGGACTGGATTCACTGGATCGTTGTCCATGTAAGTAGCAAAAACATTGGAACAACTAGGAAGTATTTACTGCATAGCGATTGTGGAGATATAGACACGAGATAAAACAGCAGAAAAAAGTGTTAACCATCTATGACTCTGACCAGAGTGTTGTAAAAATTGGTGTAAGGCGAATACAATTAGGAAGATGAATAAGTGTCTCAAAATATAGTGTAGGACAAATGGATGCCGATGTAGTCGCACTGGTACCAGTAAACTGAAAGTGGGAGCTTGACCATTAGATTTTAACGGTGCTGGGCCCAGTTTCAAAGCTATAGATAAAGTAATAAGGAAGTAGAGATGGTTTTAAAATAACTAAAGTGTGAAGAGACGATCTCGCAAAGTTGGAATAAATAAAATGCCAATGGCAAGACAATTTATCAAGGAAGATATAAAGGTGAAAGTAATTACTTAATGGAAGGAAGGAGATGTAATTGCAATCTAAGGGCTGTGCTAGCAGACAGAGATAATGTTTAGAAAAACGGTATTAAAACAATGAATTAAAGGCTCTGATTTTGAATGCCTGCAGCATTCGCATAAAAAACACATGAATTCTAATCTCAAATATAATTTAATATGTCTGGCCTGATAGACATTGCAGAGACATGGCTACACGCAAACCAATGCTGGGAACGGAATATCCTAGGGCATGTGACATTCTGTAAGGACAAGAGGCTGGGAAGAGTTATTGGGGTAGCTCTGGTCATAAAATAGGCCGTTCGTACTGTGGTGAGAAATGACTGGTGTTGTAAAGGTCAAAATGTTTAATCAGTTTGGGTGCAACTAAGGGACAGCAGGGATCAGAAAACATTGCAGTGAGTTGTTTATAGTCCAGCAAACTGCAGTGGTAATGTAAATCTCCGAATAAATCATTACTTTAGAGATGCTTGTATGAAGGGCTGAAATCTAACCTTGGGGGATTTCTCTATACATACAGAGTAGGTTAAACTAATTCCTTCTAATGTTTTTAGGAACGAATTCTAAGAACACTTGCAAGATGGTTTTCTAGAGCAGCACATTGAAAAACCAATTATTGAACGTGTTATTTCAGATCAAGCCTTGGGCAAGTGAACATTGCTCATTCATTCTCTTGATGTAAATGAGCCCTTAGGAAAGAGTGAACGTGATATGATAGAATGTTTCATTAAGTTTTAATGTGCTATGTTCCAATCAGTGAAAAGAGTCTTAATATAATCAAAGAGAGTGTTAAGGAATTCGCACAGTGGGGGCGGAGGAGTGATTGGCTTTGGTAGATTGGGAAATTTTGCTGAAAGATATGGAGTTTGACAAGCAATGTCTAACGTTTAAGCAATAAATACATACTATGCAACAGCAATACATTCATTTAATGCACAGGAGTCTGGGAAGGAAAGTCTTCAAATCACGGGGGAGGGCGCTGCGTTGGACGAGTTCCGTTCGGAATGTAATCCATCTAAGAAAGTGGTTGTGACGCTCAACACGACAGAATGATTCCTCAGTGTGAAGACAACATTTCCACTCCAAAGCTTTGTGCAGTGATCACTCCAGCTAAGACCACCATTGGCACATGCAACAGCGACAGTTGGTGAGGACAATATCGACATGTTTTTTCTTTTTCCTTGCTGCTGATTCTTTCACCAGCTGGCACAGAGCAACCCTGAAAGATATGTCCTATTATTATTCCTTCGGATGGAGGTGTATGTGGCTAGGCCACATTTTCACTGCCCACTGTAAGTTGCCCTCGAGAAGGTGAGCAGGAGCCCTGTTCTTGAATCCTCACCATGCAGCTTCTTCATGGCTCAGCCAACTCGTGAGCAGTACCACTGCTGTGTCATTCCTGCTAATGAACATCTGGGACTCACCATCAGAGTGCAATCTGCCATCCCAGTACTCCTTTAACTTGGTGTTCCCCACATAGGAGAAACTATCCACCAGCTGAGGGGAGATGGTATTTGGGAAGAAGCAGGAGTCCTTCTTTCCTGTGTCTGAATGAATCTTCCTCTGCCCCAAGGCTCTGAGGAAGACTTACACGGACTCCAAATGTCTCTGGGTTTATTTCTTCTCCTCAGATGCTGTTAGATCTGCTTGGCTTTTCCAAATGTTTCTGGTTTTTTTTGTCAGATTAGCAGCATCCGCAGTATCTTGCTTTTCTCCCCGTTTTATATCTTTGCCCTGAAGCGCTGAAATGCACTGTAGAGGCCGAATTAAATGCTGGGAGCTCCACATTATAGCCCCACTGGATTGTCTGCCACTCCGGCGTTACCCTGGTAGCCTCTGCCCTACTCGTGGTGCAGGGCATATCCTGGATTGTGCCGGAAGAGCCTGGGCCATTGGGTGCAAATTGTGTGTGTCTGCGACCAGATCTGTCGTGGTATTATCCCAAGTCAAAGCGTACCTTCCATTTGCCGACCTCCCCCTTCATCCCCTGTCAGTGCGTGGTGATGTAAATGTGAAATGAGCAACGGACAAGAGAAGGTGATCAATGCAGCAGGTTTTATTCACATGAAGCAGAAAACAGTGGGCCACGTGGGGCTGCATCTAGGGCAGGTGGCAGAGCGTGACTTACAGAAATGACAGTCAGCTTCAGCGGGAGCCTCAGACGGGATTCAGAATGGTACATGTTTACTTTTAGTGACTCAATCCTTCATGCAGCACTTGAAGAAAGGAAGACATTTCTTTTTGACGCGGGTCTCACCTCCCTTACAGAGGCGGAGTCTGCATTTCCCTCCACTGCTGGGACATCCCAGTAAAGTACCTGGTGAAGAGACAGGAGGAGGTTATTGACGCCACAAGCCAGGAAAGTCGATTGTGCCCAAATCAGGGAAAATGTGCACTGTTCCCCAAGTGTGGTCTATCAGAGCCACTTTATCTGTGCATTGTCAATCAAGAGAGCACTTCACAAATGAAAATGGTGGTCTGGGCTTTGCACAGCCAGAATGAAAGCAGCTTCTGTCGCGCCTTCAAGTTAATACAAAAACAATTAGTGAACTTAACAGGAATATGATGAAAAGCAACTTATACCAAGCCTCATGAACAGAGGGAGGGAATTCAGGGGCATCTGAAGACACAACCTCCAATGTTGGATTCACATTCTGACAGTATCTGTGGGGCGCAGGTATCCCCTCAGGGTTGTGAGACTGCAGGACACGACAGGGATGGAGATGGAGACAACTGGAAAAGGGGGAATAGGGAAGGATTTGTCCACACGGTATTGTGTTCATGGAATACATCACCAAGGGTCCGAATGCAAATGAGAAATACGAGGGGAAAAGGAGAACTCTTTCTATGATAAGCCTTGCTGCTGGTTATCTAAAAAAAAAACAATTTTAGCGAATTGTGTGAAAATGCACAAAACTAAAATTGGTAGATTTGCATTTTCTAGGCTGATGGAGTAAAGCAAATATCTGCCCTGTACCAATTCGGTGTTAGTACAGGCTTGAGTGGTTGAAGGGACTCCTGTTCCAATCAATATTGCTCAAGAATCACTAGTGAGAGACATGCTCACCTCCCAATTGCACAATCTCTTGGAGCGAGATAGAGAGAGTCTCTCCCAGCAACAGCAATCCAAGCATCATGAACAGAGCTTTCGACATCTTCTCCTGAGCTCCTGAGAGTCACAATGAGATAACCAGAGCACCGATGTTCTTTATAGTAATTGGGCGACTGTTCACTAGTTAATAATAACACGCACGCAATGGGGATTGGCTGCACTTTAACAGTGATGACGATGCAATAACTATTCCAAGCCGGATTTGTGGTAATTAAGAGGGAGACAGGTCTGTGTAATGATTGAACTGGAGGAGGTTTAATAAACAACGTCACTGTGTTAGAGGTAAGAATCATCTTTCACAAAATAAGGCCATTTTGGCCATTTAGCCTCTCTCAAACTCAATCATTTCAACAATTCCATAATCTTCCATTGTCCTTCCAGGAAGCATTGCTGGTGCATTTATTTTTCATGCCAAATAGCATTGAATAATGGCACTGATGTAGACCATCCAGCGTCAGAAACGCTGATGCCCTTTCATATAAGGCTATCCACTCAGCAAGTCAATTTTTGTGGTAGGTGCTGACTGTCTGGATTTCTTGCTAGCTCGTCTGATCGTCGCCTGTGATATGAATCTGACTTTGTTATCGCGTTCATTTTTCGGTAACCAATACAGAGTGCTTGTAACCCATCTTTTTTCTGCACCATTACAATGGCTGAACTCCAATTAGTGTGACCAGGCCCTACCCTGTCGTGTTGAAGCTGAAATTGAATTTCCTCCTACACTATTGGTAATTTTACTGGATTTCATCTCTAATCGTGTTGCCTTTCTGAAGCTTAGTTCCCCACCTCAGTATCATGTACAGCCGAATATGCATTTCCCAATTCCTTTGTATGACTGCAATAGTTTTTTCTCAATCACTCTGACGCTTTTCTGGAAGGTAACCTAAGCACAAATTTATGTTCCTCAGTACTTCCTCATTATGCATTTAAATCAGAGGTAGGTCAGGTTCAGAATCCTTACCCTTTACCTCTGTTCCCTTACTTACAACTACCTGTAGTTCTTCCTGTTTATCCTGTCTGTTAAAAATGTGTTTAAGCCAATTTTAATGATGGACTGGCCAGCTCTTCCTTCTACCTGGGGTACGTTACTACACAGATTACCACACTTAGCCCCTTTTCCAGCTGGTAAGGCCCGCTAACATTGGCTTCAAAACTGGAAACAAAACTAACACTTTGTCCACAGTTAAAAAACTACCAGCCTTTGTCCTTTCAGCTGCATTTTCCTTCGTCACTTGCTGAGGTGTAGCTAACATTTCCCTGCATAGCTCAGATGCCTTCCTCAATCTTTCTCTGAAATTCGCCACTTGGTCCAAAAAAGTAATATCTGAACTTTGCCCCACGAAGTTCGCCTGAATCAGTTTGAACTTTCCCCTCATTGCATGACCATAAATTAACTCAAAAGGACTGAATCCTTTTGACACATTAAGGATGTCCCTAAAGGAAACCAAAAAGAATAAAATCCCTCGAAAATAACCATGTGGTTAGTCTTGAACACTTACACTAATTATAGCCTTTATGCAGTGTTACCACCATTCTAAGGCACACTGTAATTCAGGGAGATCCGCTGACTTCATAAATTGTTATATTCCTAGAGTGTCCATAACTTATCTACACAGCTGTGATATGAAATTCGAACCCTGATCCGACTGTATTTCTTTTGTTAATCCATATCTTGTAATAAAAAAATGATTTGCTCCACTTTGCTGCATTTTTCCTTAAAGGCAAGCTTCTGGAAATCTCTGGAGACATATATGACTGTCAGTAAGTACTGATTACCACTTTTAGTCTGAGGGAGGTGTCCTACACAATCAATCAGGAAAATGTTAAATGGTTCCTCAAACGCTGGCATTTGAATTAAATGTGAAGGTTTAACAGCTGCTATAGCTTTTCCTTACAATGGACGTGTGCAACATGTTTGACAGAATTTGTGTACATCTTCATGTAATCAAGTCCCATAGATTGTTTCCTTCATTGTCATTAGATTGGGTGTTCCTAATTCCCACATTTACAGTGATTGGAATTTTATGAGATGCTCTCAAAATTTAATTCCAGTACACAGATGGTATCACTAATTCGTGAACTACTGTCCACTTTCCAGCTACATGAACAAGACGGTGCTTCAATTTCTTCATTAACACATTGTTCTGAATGTAAATACACTCTGTAATGCATTCTGCTTCTGCTTCAGAGTAAACGGTGAGGTTTACCTGGGTTACGAGTGGTCATTGCATATTTAGCTGCACTAATGAACTGAATACTTCAGTCTCATCCTCTTCAACCCTCTCATCCTGAGCAATATTTTCAAGGATTGATCCGACCAATTTACTATCATCATCGTCTGCCTGTCTGTTAGATTATTCCACTTCTTCTGTAAATGTGTTCACCTGTGGTTTAGTCACCACACAGTCTGGAAACATTGGGATTCTCTTTCTGTACAACCTCTGGTGATTCTGTCTCAACAGGTTGTTCTACTACAATAGGCTCTTTCAACACAGCAGTTGATAAAGGCTTATTTGTCTTAAATCAAAAGGGAAAATTGAACAACTGTCATAGCCTATACTGGTATGCTTGAGATGCAACTCTGAATTCAGAAATAAAACCATCAATCTTCACGAGCTGTTTTATGTAAAACTAAAGTAAACATTAAATTAACAACAAATTGTAACGTATAGACATGTAAACAAATTATTAACGTAATACATTTTAAACAATTTCTCAAATTAATTGCTCCCAGGTAAATTTTCACCAAGTCACCAATAACCAATAGACTTTGTACAGACACCAGGCAAAACACATTTGAACTTACGATTTCAAATTGTGGTTCATTTCAATTTGTTTCTTCTGCAGAAACAGCTCCAGGCTGACAGGATGGTTTGATCTTAGCTTCAATGACTCGTATGTACAAACTAATTTCTGCTTAAATCTAGCTTTCCCTTTGAACGCAAATTTTCATTTGCTTTACTAATTTTTTAAAAACAAATACCTCTGTTAACAATAATCCTTTCATTGCACCAATTTTATTAGCAATATAGTGACATTGCTTGGTGTCGCGTAGCTAGGAGCAATATTTTACCCACTCTTTTGAATGGTTTGTTCAACAAATATGCATTCCATTTTCCCTTTTACTGCTTCTCTTTATCTAACTAAAATCGAAAACTACTATACATCAATCAACCAGCCTGGCTGGATTTTATCCAGTTAAGATACACAGACACAAAGAAAGACATAGACACTACTACATTCCCAGTATTTAAACAATTTCCTATAATATTATAGACATTAATCGCTTCATGTCAAGGCATTGTCATTACCTGTCACCCGGCCATATAATTCCCGCGACTAAAATGTATAATGCATGGCCAATTTCTGTACAACCCCCACAATCACATCTCCTGATTGCAATTCACTTTGTAAAGTCACTTGATACAATGAAATAGATTTGAAATTAGTGTCTTAACTTCATCTGCCCATCTTTCTTCCACAAACCTTAAAATTTTTCCTATACAGAAAACAGTGCATATCCGTTTTGCACCCTTCCCTAAATCGTCTTTAAAAGCAAATTCATCATAATTCTCGATAATAACCCAAGTAACTATCCTAGTTGCCTTGTGCCTCCCATCTGCGTGCTGACCCTCGGTGAGATCCTGCATCATCTATGAACTTTGGTCAGGGTTTATTGGCTCTGCCGCAATTTGTCTCCCCTTGGCAGATGTGGGGAGACATCTTCATCACCATTCATTCTGCTAGGACAGTAATGCCCTGCAGGCCAGGAGGGTACCGATCAGCCTGGCCCGTGTTTCAAAACCCTCCATTGCCCCTCCCCCTTTATGTAGAAGGTGCGGCATTTCCCTTGTGCCCAGTCCCATCTCCATAACCTTCGGTTCGATCAGACTTGGAACATGGTGCACAGTTCTGGTCTCCATATCCCTCGGTTTGACCACACCTGGAGCACTGTGCACGGTTCGAACCTCCATGTCCCTCGGTTCAACTTTAACTGGAGCCATGTGCACAGCTCTGGTCTCCACACCCCAATTTAGGCCACACGTGTAGCTCTGTGTACAGTTCCATCCGCCATATCAATCGGTTTTACCACGCTTGGAGCACTGCGCACAGCTCTGGCCTCCATATACCTCGGATGGACCACACTTAGAGAACTGTACACAGTGCCAGCCTCCATTTGACTCGGTTAGACCACACTTGGAGCACTGTGCACAGTTCCAGCCTCCATATCGCTCGGTTAGACAACACTTGGTGCACAGCTCACAGTTCCAACCTCCATGCACCTCGGATAGACCACACTAAGAGAACTGTGCACCGTTCCAGCTCCATATCCCTCGGTTAGACCACACTTGGAGCACTGTGCACAGTTCCAGCCTCCATATCCCTCGGTTAGAGCACACTTGGAGCACTGTGCACAGTTCCAGCCTCCGTATCACTCGGTTAGACCACACTGGAGCAGCACGCACAGTTCTAGTCTCCATATTCATTGGTTAGACCACAGCTGGTTAACTGTGCACAATTCCGGGCTCCGTAGAATTTGGTTACATGGCAAATGGGTGCGGCAGAGCTTTGAAAGTTGGTAACAATGAATTAATAATTTCTGTTTCCAAGGACAACGCAGAGAGTGTGATGATTTTGGAGGCGCTTGCAGATTTGTCCAATGTAACAGATACGAGAGGCTGTTCTAGGCATACTTCACATTTTGGCTCACCTGCTGCATAAGAAAATAGTTGTCTAAACATAACATGTCCCTATGTGCGAGATGTCCATGGCTCCGACTGGAGCTAACTGTAATTCCATCAGTCCTGCTATGATACATTCTGAGAATCCAGTGACCCCAGCCCACTGATTTCTGCATCATGTGAATAAAACTGGCTGCATCGATCACTGCCTCTTGTCCATGTCTCAATTCGCAGTTGGATCGGTGCATCACCATATCGGCATGGAGTGAGGGGAGGTCACGTAATGGCAGAGCCACATTGACACCCGGCTGCTCCAACATAATCACACTGGAAGAATCATAACTGTAAAGCCAATGTCACAGGCTCATCGCCCACATCCCTGGGTAAGTTATGACCCACTGAATGAAAAGTTCTTCCTGACGTGCTGCCACAGGGAAATCCATAAGTGTAGGCTTGTGGCAGGAGTGGTCAGTCCAGAATCCAGTCTCTCTGATGTCTCAAGAGAGGTAGGCAAATAGTAGAAAGGGAGCATCTTGCTGACTCCCACATAGCTTTTTTCCCGAATCTGTTCAATATATACCCCTCCATGTTAAACACAACATGGAAGAAGCAATGAGCATATTAAATGCACATAATGTTCTCTGCTGTGGCACCTGCAAGTCCATCACCAAGAGTGGCTCAGGGTCACCGTCACAGACCTAGGTGTCCGAGCCCTGAATGGCAGAATAAGCCTGAGGCAGGTGAACCAACAAGAGGGTTGTTTGTACTCGACATCATCCTCAGCAATCTACCTGCTGCAGTTGCATCGGTCCCTGACAGTGTTGATAGTAATGACCACCAAACAGGCCTCGTGATGACGGACTCCTGTCTTCGCACTGAGGACATTGTCCATTAAATTCTCTGGAAATCATTGGATTCAATGGGATAGATTCAGACCAGATCACACAGTTCAAACCTCAATATCCACAACCCGTCTAGGGCCGTCAGCAGCAGCAAAATTAAATTCAAATACAACCTGCAAAGGTCATTGCCTGGCATATTCCTGACACCACCATGACCTTCAAGGCAAGGGATCAAGCCTGATTCACTGAAGAATGCAGGAGAGAGTGTCAAGTGCAGGGCCAGGCATATCGAAGAGAAAATGATGTTCTAACCTTGTTTGGAATCACCTCACTGATACATTGATGTAAATATTGTTACACATGATAGCAATTCTACTGTACATAGTGTTATTGATGAAATTCCTTGATATGTAGGTATTATTGGAATGGTTTTAAGATGCCTTTGACTTGGCTTCTCTTTAACAGTCCACTGCTTTTATGTAGCTTTAAAGAGAGTACAAAGAGGAGGTATGAACTGAGATTGCATTTGGCCATATTTGGGCTCCAATGTGTCCAGCATCAGAATTAAGCAGGAGCCAGAACGTGTATGCTGACTGGCTAGAAGAATAGCCTGAGGAGTCAATTTGGAATGTGATGGGGAATACGGTGCAGGACAGTCAAGAACACTCTGCACTTGGAGAAGAATGAAAATAGTGGGTACAAGCTAAGGTTAGATTATTGTCTGGAAGCCAGAATCACTGTGCCCTTGGTCAAGAATCTTAATTATTCGATTAGATTAGAGCGAAGTTTGATGTGTAGAAGATATTCCACTGCTTTGTTATTCTCGAAAAGGAACACATCGACACACAAATGGTAGCAGAGTGTTGGAGCTCTCTTCCACAAATGGAAATTAGACTAAAGAAGATTAGACTAAAAAACATGAGATGGAGAGATGTTTGAAAGTCAAATGTTTTGAGGGAAACGGGCAAAGGCAGCTTTATGGAGACAGAACATGGACTGGTGTGCACCAGTCAGTGTGCGGATGCATCTATGAGTTGTAGGCTGTTGCAGATGTTAACACATGAAGGATAATTCAGGAGCTGACCATCCACCAGCGTAGCCCAGCCGGATGTTGTGCAGTGCACCCAGCTTTGAAGGGGTTGATTGTGAGACGCCGCTTCAGGCACAGTGTCACAGTCCAGTACCCCAGCAGGTATCAACTGAACAAGATCAGTGTCAGGCTGCTCGAATATGTTAGACAACTTGATGGATTCACGGGGACGATGAGAGATCTTGTTGACTGTCATCGTACTAGATATCCACCTGGTCCTGACGGGGAATGGGAGGAGAGTGTTAGACCAGAGAGGACAATGTCAGCTGTTGGAGGAGGAGAGGGGCAGGAAGGTGAGCTTGAGTCAGTCAGATGCACCTCTGCAGTGCATCGCTACTCCTCTGCAGCGCATCCTTCAGAACCTTCAGTGCCCCGTCCGAGAGTCTGGGTCCATGAGCAGGACTGCCATTTAACCTTGTGCTGATTTGTGCCAGCGCGTCCACTGACCCCGTTCAGTGGAAGTGGATGCGACGAGGGCACAAATGCTGCCACGTGAAAATTGTGTCTGATCAGTACTTGACTGTTCAAGGGAATGACAACATTTGGAGCGCTGCCCCACAGACTGTCCGATCAATAGCCTGACATAGCCAAACTCACGGAATGATACCCTAAAGCCAATGGCTCAGACATCCCCATCAATGTCCTTGGGAATAATCATCACCAATGGCAGGGCCGGCTCACCAGATTTGGCAGCAAAGTGGGATACAGTCAGAAAGGGTTGGGCCTGCGAGGACTCGAAATTCAACGCACATCTAGTGGAACCTCATGGCACTGGGTCAAAGGATGGGGATGTGGTCTCTATTTCGCACAGTATATATATATATATATATAGAGAGAGAGAGAGAGAGAGACATATACACTGCTGATAATACATCTCCTTGCATTATCTCACAGCATTAGATAAAATAATCTGATGATATGTGGACACTCATTAGTTGAGTGATTGCATATTGTCCCCAGCGGAGGGCAGTGATCTTCTGGATCATATCCAGGGACAGCTCATTCCTATCCGGAGTCAGATAGGATGGTGACTGGGGAAAGGGCAGTTCCGCTTCAGGGGCAAATTAATAACCAACCAGCAGGGGACTAGAATGGGAAATATTTAACCATCAGTGCAGTTGTGGAAGGCAGGGTGAGAGAGAGAAAGATAGATGGGGAGAGAGATGCAGAGTTAGATGGAGGTGGAGAAGGAGGAGCAAAGGTGACAGAAAAATAGCCAAACAGGGGAACAGAGCGTGAAGCTTCAACTCCATTCCTAACAGTACGGTGGGGGTATCGATAACACATGGACCGCAGCAGTCCAAGAAGGTGGCTCCCCCAAAACCTTCTCAAGGGAGAAATTACTGATTTGCAGTAAATTCTGGACCCAGTCAGCGAAGCCCACGTCCATTGAATGAATGAAAATATGATCAAGAGTTAGTAATCGAGATATGGAGTCGAGAGAGGGAGGAACTGAGCAAGAAATTCTGAAAGGGATGAAATAAGGAAAGAGGCGGAGAAACATAGACGCGTGTTAGGGGGAGATAGAATTTGTGAGGGAGAGAAATGGAGAAATAACTTGCAAGACAAAGAGGGAGCGTGACAGTGAGTGTCAGATGGAGGACCATCTGCAGACGCAGTGATGCCTCAGGGAGTGGGCCATTTACCTGGGCACTTTGTACTAGGGTGTGGTCACATTATTCAGGACAGGGTCTTCTGATGTGTTCAGTGGCTGGGGACAGGAGGGTGTGCCTGAGAGTGAGGGAGGCATGGGGCACGCATGAGGAAGAAATGGAGGAGCCGCAGGCTTCCTGATTGTGCAACAGGCTCTGGCAGCCTGTAAGGTTGGAAGCAGCGGCTGTAGTGTGCAGGGGGAAAGTGGCCATGGCACCATGGCAGCGAGAGCTATTCATGCTGTGGGAGGTTATAGGAATGCTTGGTTTTTGTGGATGTGCAGCCAAGGGAGCTGGCAATGTAGTCGAGAGCAGGAGTCTGGAGGGCAGTGTGTTGCATGGCCAGTTCACGGCTCTGGGCTGGAGAGGGGATTTGCAGTGGGATGAGGAGGGTCCACTGTGTTTGGTGCACTGACACATTTTTTAGACACAATGACCCCTGCACCACTGCTCATTGAATCCAGTAACTTCATCACCGCCCCTTGGGGTCACTTCATTGCCACTGTGTCAACCTATTGACTGTGCTGGGGAGGGGAGGTCAGGAAATGCCTAGGGCACATTGGCATCTTCCCCGCCAATGCAGTCACACACTCGCAGAATCAGAACTCACATCCATTGTCCCAAAGGCCAGGACCATCACCATCCCCAGAAACGGCAGGGCAGGCCCCCAGAGGGTGGCAGGTACTCTCTCTGGATGCCTCCAACATTGAGTTCGAATTCCATGACGACTCGATGCATTATGTCCAAGACAGGCCAGGAATTCTGGAGAAGCAGCTTAACAGCAGGTTTCACCAGAGTTAAGAACACGGCAGTGAATTAGTGTTGAACTATCATATCTTCTGTCAGGCGGGACACAAGGAACTCAATGTGCGCGCAGCAAGCTCTACAAACACCAGTGACATAATGGCTAGAGAATCTGTATCATTGATACTAATTGCCAGATTAATATTGGCCCCAAGGCATCAGGTGTAACTCCCCAACTCTTCTTCCACTAGTGGCTTTGGGGTATATTCGAGGGTGGGGGATTGGGAAATCAATAGAAATATATTGACGTTAATTCACAAAGTAAGTGGAGGGAAGATGAAGAGAATGTCTTTATGACGCAGCGAGATGTTGTGATCTGGAATGTGCTGCCTGAAAAGGTAACAGAAGCAGATGCAATAACTCCTTACAAAAGGGAAATTATATGAATATTTGACAGGGCAAGTAATAACAGGGCGATGGGGGAAGAGAAGTTATGGGGGAGGCATGATTTGGTAAACCTCTCAATGAACCAGCAGAGACACGATGGGCCAAATGGCCTTCATCACAGCTGAATGATTCAAAATTTTTCACAGTGAAGAATTCCTTTAATCCTTCACCTGGTCAATCATTACACTTTTCAGTGTCTCTGCTGATTAATAAAATCCGGTTTGGGAGGCAGATTTAGACGTGGATTCCAGTTACTGTCGGACTCAATTAGTAATGTATTCCTTTGACGTGCACAAGGTTGAGCCAACCCTCACCGTGGGTCTGCAATTATCAACGACAGAATTCTCTGTCTGTTCATATAAAGAGCCTCCATATACCAACCATCTCACTGTGACTCTGGCGAACTCAGGGGATGAGGTGGAAAGCATTCGTCTCGGTGCTTTGACTGCTGGAGCTGGTGGAGTCCCAGCGTATTGGTAGGTTATCCAAAGAGGTTATCTCAGAGTTGTCAAACTCTTGAAACATTCTCTGGAACAGGAAAAGGCCATTCAGCCCCTAAAACATGTACACTCATTCAATTGGATCTCGGCTGACAACTGTCTTAACGCCATTGGACAATTTCCGTTCCATGACCATTAAAATCCTGTCCAAACAGAAAGCTGTCAGTCTCAGTGTGAGCCTTTTTTTCAAAAACTGGACAATTTATGACCCAACCTCAACTATTAATCACTCAGGAGCTTTCCTTTGGTGATATCTTGAATTAATCATACAGAATGTTCCCCAAAGTCTCCATTGTCTCGTCCCACTGTCTCTCTGTAATCTCCTTTAACCCAAACAGCCATCCAGATACCCATGCCGCACAAATTCTGCCCTCCAATCCATTCCGAAATATTAACTGGCCTGCCATTGGTCACGGTGCCTTCAACTGATTGGGACCAAGGCCGGAAGTTCCCACTGTAAAACTATCCAATGCTCTCTCCTCCCTGGTATTAGCTCTTCCATCCACCATCTTCGAGTTAGCGTTGGGTCACCTTCCACTAATCCCTGTTGATGTGACTCTGTGTCAAATCATTTTTCTAACATGCTATCTTTAGGCACCGCGTACAATTTCATAAAGATCTTGCATAAGCTGCATCATTCTGAATGTGCACTGTTCTGGACTCCATATCCCTCAGTTCGACCACAGATAGAGCATTGTGCACAATTCTCGTCTCCAATCCTCTTGGTTAGAGAGCACTTTAAGCACTTTGCACAGTTTTGGTATCCATATAGCTCAGTTAGACCGAATTCGGAACACTGTGCACAGTTCTGATCTCAATATCCCTCGGTTAGATCACACTTAGAGCGCTGTGCACAGTTCTGCCCTCTGTATGCCTCGGTTGGACCACACATGGAGCACTCTGCACATTTCTGGTCTTCACATCCCTCGGTTAGAACACACTCGGAGCACTGAGCATATTTTTGATCGCCAGATCCTTCAGTTAGATGACAGTCCGGCAATGTACATAGTTCTGGTTTCCATACTCCACGGATAGACCACACTTTGAGCACTGTGCAGAGTTTTGGTCTTGAAACCTCTCGGTTAGACCACAATCGGAGCACTGTGCTCAGTTCGCTCTCCATATCCCTCGGCTAGACCACAGTTGGAGCACTGTGCACTGCTTTGGTCTCCATATGCCTCGGTTAGACCACATATGGACCACTGTTCACATATCTGGTGTCCATGTGCGCACTTTAGCCCACAACCGGTTCAGGTGCATGTGGGTGCCCAGCGGTTCTGACCAGCGTCACTAATGAGCTCTTTCTTCCTGTTTCCATTCCCTATCGTGCTGTGCGATGGGGCTGGAATGTTCTGTAGAAGACTCCCATGTGAGGATTGTGATGTGTACAGGGCCAACGGGAAATGCAACCTCCCCTTCATGTTCACGTGCTGCCAACATCTTTGAGTAACCAGGAGGCAGGATGTCCCACCGCGAGACCCGCCAGAGTCTCCGACTGAAGCGAATTGGAATTTCTCTTGCTCAGGCTCTGCTTCCTTCCAATGACCAATGATTCAATGTTTTGTGAATCATGTGCATAAATGTGGCTGCACTGATCACCGCTTGTTATCCGTATCTCATTTCTCACTCAAGTCGGTGTATCAACCTACTAACATGGAGTGTGGGGAGGTGAGGTTATGGCCAGGCCATTCTGTCTTTCTTTAGATCCAAAACAGACACTACCACAGTATCTTTCCTTATGGTTAATGCCCTAGGTTCACCTATTGCCATCCCTGTGTACGTTCTGCCAGACAGACCCTCAAAATCTGAAGGCACACTAGTAGACTTCGGGTGAGGGAGGTGGCATAGTGGTATTGACAGTGGGCTGGTAAGCCAGAGACCCAGGGTGAAAC